>NW_026592118.1:4578247-4637681 GCF_907164565.1 Psammomys obesus | reverse complement strand
CTATCTATCTATCTATCTATCTATCTATCTATCTATCTATCTATCTACCTATCTATCTATCTAAATTTATTCACTTTGTACCCCAGCCTTGTCACCTCTCAGTCCCACCCACCATCCTTCTTCTCTCCCTCTGCCCCTTCCTTAGTCCACTGATAGGGGAGGTCCTCTTCCCCTTCCATCTGAACTAAGCTTATCAGGTCCCATCAGGGCTGGCAAGGCTGCATCCCGCAGGAAGAGGTGATCAAAGAGCTGACCACTGAGTTCAGGTCAGAGACAATGCCTGTACCCCTCACTAGGAAACCAATTTGGAAACTGAGTAGCCTGTAGGCTTCCACTGAGCAGTGGGTCTAGGCCCTCCCCATGCTTAGTCCCTGGTTAGAGTTTCGGTCTCTGTAGGACCCCTGGGACAAGTTTTTTGGCTCTGTTATCCATTTTGTGGAGTTCCTGTTCCCTCCAGGTCTTTCTATCTCCTTATTCCATAAGGTTTGCTGCACTTTGTCCAAAGTTTGGCTATGAGTCTCAGTATCTCCTTCAATACTCTGATGTGTAGAGTCTTTCAGAGGCCCCCTGTGAAAGGCTCCTGTCCTGTTCCTTGTCTTCTCCAACTTCTAATGTCTATCCTGTTTGCCCTTCTGAGGAAGGTTTCAGCTTCTTCCCTAGGGTCCTCTTTGTTTAGCTTCTTTAGGACTATAAATTTTAATATGTTTATCCTATATTATATGGGTAATAGCAACTTATAAGTGAGTATATACCATGTTTCTTTCTGCTTCTGTGTTACCTCACTCAGGAGGTTACTTTCCTTTTTTTTTCTTCACTTCTGAAGTCCTTTCTTTTAGACTATCATCTTGTTCTACTGAGATTCTCAGGGATAAAGATGCCTTGTCCTAAGCCTGACTACTTGAGTATAATCTCCCAGAACCACAATTAGGGAGACCTAACTTTTGCAGGTTGCCTCTAGGTTTCCACAGCATGCCTGAGCGCCAACCCCCTCCCCCAACACACACACACAGGAAAATAAAAGCTTATTTAGTGTTTAGAAAGTAAAGTTCATTTTGAAAGGGGAAGTTTATTTTATGGAATTACTAATTCAGACATCAATAGACCACCTATTTTGATATTTTTACAGTAATCTAATGCCAAAGGATACTCTCTCCATTGTTCTACTTACTCAAGTATTACCGATTGATAAATTAATATTTATATAGTTATAGTAGTTCATTCTCACAAAGCGTATCCTGGAAATACTTTTGCTTCTTATGAAGTAAAAGTGCTTAAAATAGTTGAAAAACATTTATCAACTTTTCTTGACCCTGGGTTCAAAGAAGTTGTTTGTAATGCCATTTTCTCTGTTACATTAAAATATCACTGTCTTGAGATTCAGGATGGTGTTTTGCTCACTTAACCTTACATAATTCTTAGTTCTGTACCTTCTCTGAACAAAATTTCATGATTTTTTTGTAACAGACCTCTAAGAAAATAGATCTTTGACCTTCTTTAATTTTATCCTAGCTTCATAAAGCAGAAAAATATTCTTAGTGTTAAATACAACTGACATATGAAAATAAAATATTTAGTAATCCATATGTTCAAAGGGAAGGACATCACACTGTTTTGGGACTGGGAATTGGAGGCATTTGGTCCTTATGCAGATCTCTGAAGGTTTTATGTGACTGTGAGAAGCAGTAATATCATAGGTCTTAGAATTGTGCTTTGGAGGGATTGTCAGATACTTCAGACGACACTGAAATCCTTTTAAAGAACTTTCATAAGATTAGTAGTGATCTCCAGACATTACACAGGGGCACAAATCCTTCCCAAAATTGATTGATTGATTATTTCTTTCTTGAAAGGGCAGAGTGTCTGAGGTTAGAATGTCATCATTTTAAATATTCAATAACTAGTTCTAAGTAATCTCAGTAAATGTATTTAAATGTATATATAATAGGGACAAGATTTATAATGCAGAAAAACCTTAACTTATTTAAAAGCATTGAAATATAAAAAGAACAAAAAAATTGCAATTTAGTGTTTAAAACTATAATGAGTTGTGCCTACTGTCATGTTTCAGGTTTTATAACATGGCCTTCCATAATCAATTTAAGAACTTCTCAAGAATTTAGAAGAGAAAATGTATGCATAACCCAGAATGTAGGCATTCACCTACAAAAGACTAATTATGAAACATCTGTAACACCACTCATAAAAGACCTCGGTTTCTTACATACCTGAAATTCAAAATACATTGTATTATCACTAATATTTAAAACGCAATTCTATCAGGTTTGTTTAATTATATGTCTAACAGCTGGGTGAGATAACATTATCCTTGTATCAAAATAAATTTTTTTTACATGACTATAACTCGTTTATTTTTTAAAGTAATTAATTTATTACAATGTATTCATTTTGTATCCCTTCTACAACCCTCATCCTCATCTCCTCCCAGTTCCACCCACCCTCCCACTTCTCCCCCAATGCCCTTTCTCTAGTCCCCTGATAGGGGAGGACCTCCTCCCCTTCTATCTGACCCTAGACTATCAGGTCTCATCAAGGCTGGCTGCATTGTCTTCCTCTGTGGTGAATATAGTTTTTTTTCTGGTAATTTTTTATTTTATTTTTTTACTAATTACACTTTATTCACTTTGTATCCCCCCTGTACTTCCCTCCCTCCTCCTCTCCCAACCCCTCCCTTCCTCCCCCTTCTCCATGCACTGGTAGGGGAGGTCTTCTTTTCCTTCCTTCTGATCCTATTTATTATGTTGATTTAATAGTTTTTACTTTGAGATTACAACTAGCTTGTTGTGTAAGACATTTCTCTTTAGTATATAACAGATGTAAATTAATATATCTTAAATCTAATAAGATATCTTGAAACATTATAATAAGTTTTGTTTCTCACAAACTCTTCCTTTTTCATATTTATCATCTGTCTTGAGTAGAAAGCATTTATTGTTGCAATCCAAATTCCTCATTGACATCTAATAATTGGGAAATATTTAATGTTACACTTTATACATGCATTTCTAAAAGTGTATCTTATCTTATTTTGATTTCTCAATGAATATAAACAGGCAATTATACACCTTATAATACTATCTAAATACATAAGGCAGAAAGAATATTCTAAAAATATAATAGACTATTCTTCATTGGGGTGATTTAGAATAGCCCCAAAAGGCTCAGATATTTGGGCCCCAGTTAGTAGACTTGGGAAATGACTGAAAGGTCTGGCCTTGTTGTAGGAGATAAATCACTGGGGATGGGCTTTGAGGTTCCAAAAGTCCATGAAATACTCACTCTCTGGCTCTTGCTCTAGCTCTCACTTGCCTGCTGCCTATGTATCTAAAGCTCTTAGCTACTGCTACAGTATCATGCCTGCCTTCATGTCACCATGATGATAATAGACTAAGAAAGCCCTTAATTAAATATTTTCTTAGTTATGGTTTCTCTATACATCAAGAAACACTGAGACAGGAGATGTGGTACATTGGAGAAACTGTGTCATTGAGGGTAGGTTTTGAAATTTCAAAAGGCCACACCAGATCCATTGTCTCCCTCTTACCCCTGTCTCTCTGTATCTTTCTTCATGTCTCTCTCTGTGTGTCTTCCTCTTTCTGTGTCTCTCTCTGACTCTCTCTGTGCCTCTAACTTGTGGTTTGTAGATCAGAAAGTAAGATCTTCTTTCAAGTCCTGACTAATTGCCTTCAGACTTGCTCCCTGCCATGATGGTCATGAACTCACCCCTTGAAACTCTAGGTAAGCCAGTAGTTAAATTCTGTTTTTAAAAGTTGCCCTTATGAACCTTTCCCCCCTCCCCTCCCAATCATACCTTCCCTCCCCCTTCTTCACGCATACCCCTCCCCATGTCCACTGATAAGGGAGGTCTTCCTCTCATTCCTTCTGATCCTAATCTATCAGATCTCATCCTGAGTGGCTACATTGTCTTCCTCTGGGGCCTGGTAAGGCTGCTCTCCTCTCAGGAGGAGGTGATCAAAGAGCAGGCCAATCAGTTTACATCAGAGACAGTCCCTCTTCCCATTACAATGTAACCCACTTGGATACTGAACTGCCTTGGGCTACATCTGTGCAGGGGTTCTAGGTTATCTCCATGCATGGTCCTTGGTTGGAGTTTGAGTCTCAGGAAAGACCCCTGTGCTCATATTTTTTGGTTCTGTTGCTCTCCTTGTGGAGCTCCTGTCCCCTCCAGATCTTACTATTTCCCACTTTTTTATAAGATTCCCTGCACTCTGCCCAACAGTTGGCCATAAGTCTCTGCATCAAAAAAAAAAAAAAAAAAGGTGACTAAGAATGGTGTCTCTTTACAACAACGAAAAAGTAACTAAGAAATTTATGCTGTATTTTATATTTTAGTTGAAGAATTGGTTGAATGGGTAAGAGTGCTTGGTTGAAAGCAGAAAGATCTGAGTGCAAATACGCAAAATCCATGTTTAAGAACAAAAGAACAAGCATTTCTGCACATACTGATAACCCAAGTATTAATGGTCAGAGATGAGCAGAACCCAGGAGCTCCCTGGATATCAAACCTACTTCTGTTTCAGTGAAAGACCCAGTTTCAACACCAAGTGACAGAAGAAACTTATGAGCCACTGCTCTTGTTTAGTCAGGAGCATGCATGAACTACACACACAGAGTGCTGTCAAACACTGTCTTAGGTTGGGAAGATAACATTTTCATTTGGTTCTTATCTAACTGGCTTATCAAAGGAAATACCACTTAATGTATATGCTGAAAAGTAGTTTCTAAAGGATATAAATATGTATGCATATATGTGTGTGTGAAAATTTTGTTCAGCTGCTTTAGTTTAAAATTAAAAAAATGATAGAAACAAAAATTGTAGCATCCTCTGAGTATAAAATAATTTCTAAAATTAAACCCATGAAAATATTGTATGCCTAACTCTTAAATAAAATCAAGTGAATGTTTTATGTTTTATGATTTTATCTTCACAAGCACACATGTGCTGGAGCCATCTTTCTTAGGCTGAAAAGTCTAGGAATAATTGGTCACAGCAGCTCCAATGTGACTGAAAGAAGGCTCCACACTCCAAAATGCTGGTCTGCTGAGCTGGACAGCCTGGTTGCTATACAGAAAGAGCAGGAATTGCTGGCATTCTCTCTTTACTCACTTGAAATGGTGCTGCTTCAGCAGGCCACTGAAGAGTTTGCAGGCTTGACAACCACAGAAGAAGGAATCGCGGGGCAGTGCTTCTCAGTGTAACTCTCCTTCCTCGCCTTCACTTCTTGTGGAGAATCTGACACAGCTGGAGCTTGCTGACCCTGACCAGCTCACCATTGTTCATAAGCCTCCTGTGCCTTCTCTAATTTACAAAACGGTCTAACAGTCCAGCTTGATACAGTGCCTACAATACACTTTTAAGTGTTCAACAAATATGAACTGAATGCTAATAGAATTAACCTACTGGCACCATTTCCTATATTCCATATGCTCTGGCCCACACTCGTGTTATTTCTTGCCTTGAGATGTTAGTTTATCTCTGTATCAATCGATTACTGTCACCAAGAGCAATGACTATCAATTATAATGTAGTTCTACCAACATAAAGTTGGATAACCCTGAATGAATTCTGGCTGTTTTTAACCTCTCAACTCAGATAAAAAGCATCTCTTTTTAAAAAGAATTTCAGGACTCATGACAGGGAGAGGGCATCTGATACTAGTCTAACATTTCCTATGCTATTTACAAAAAAAATTTGGGCAATATCTTTCCATAATACAGCAATGAGAACCTAAAAGATAATGTTGGTGTGAGGCATAGAAAAAAGACAAGAAAGTCCTGGTAATCTGAATAATATTGGCAGACCCTGAAGGATTATAGTCAAAGAATTCTGACTTTGAGAAATAGTCATAATAATGATCCTTTGAATTTTCTGTCCCCAGAAGAGCTATTGTATCAAGCAGTGCTGATTTTCCAGTATTCTTGAGGAGGCTGGAAGAGTTGTACCTTTCTAGATGAACAAAATCACATCTCTGGCAGGATTCATTCTAGCTTCAAGGGAAAGAGAATTGCATGCCAGAAGATTCTCCATCAAAATAAGACTTGACTGCTCACTATCACAAGATTCAAATGCTTAAAATAAATCAATAACAGGACTGGAGGAAGGTAGGAAACATAGTAGCAGTAAAGGACAGGAATAATAAGATGAAAAAGGGTTATCAGATGCAAATGTAACAGAATCTCAAGCACACTCACATGACACTGTGAATGGAAACTAAGAGGATTCATTAAAACATTGCTAATATTGAATTAAAAGGAGCATATTTTAAATTACAATCATGTATATATGTATATATTTACACATATATCTAGTACTTGAAAAGTAATTAAATTTAGTATACAACCTACATTTACATCCTTATTACTGTAATAGGTGTTCAAATAGAAGTTTATTAATATACAAAGAAAACACTAGCAAAAAGACAGTGTAAGGAAAAAAGAAAAATATGGCAAATAGCTTACATTTAAAACCTTTTAGATAAAAAATAATCACTGATTAATTGTATCCAGCATATTCAGGGCTGTTAACCAAACCCAATAGAGAATGAGTACTTCAAATTACTAATTCTCATCAAATGGGAAAGATCAAACAAAGGGCAAAGAGTAAGAGCTGGGAAAGAGAAACATGTGAAAGGACAAAGCTGATCCCACAATCCTGAATCAATCAACACATTCAGTGTGGACTAAGAGTGGCCATCAGAAGTTCTAAAACCATTCATAAACTTTTGTGGCCTGAACATCCTATTTTTAAAAAACAGAAGAAAAGCTTCAACCACATCAATTGATTTCGCACTGAGCAATGATAATTTTTGAAAGACATTCTATTACCTAAAAACCTATTCATCATCTTTAAGAGAGAGAAAACATTTAGTAAGGCAGAAGTAAATAGAAAATAAGAACTAAAATTACACAGGTAAATCTTTAAAAAAAACCCAATATGGTAGCTATCTGTAGAGCACGCATTGCCTAACATCTGTGGAGTTCCAGGAACGTGGCGGCACAGAGGGGAACTTCCGGCTTCATCTCAAATGCCACTATAGATAGGTCCTGAGTCAGACATTAATGGGTAAGGGCTCCCAAAGTAGAATAAATAGCAAATACATAACTTTTATTTGAAGAAACAGATTTTTTTCTCAAAAGACTTAAATACATAGTTTATTCTAGAGCATATATGAGTGACTATGGCCCAGAAACACAGATTTAAATTATTCCCAATCTCATGTTACAATGTGAAAGCAGTTTCATAGTTTTAAAGATCAAAGAAAGACATAAATCAAGAGACGGTTAAAAGCCACTGGTGTGTACATCAGAGAGGTACATGCACTGAAATTCAGGAAGCTTTTCTATTAGCCTAAGATGCTATCTGATGACATTCTTAGTTTCTGCCATTGGTACAATCTGGTGGTTTGATAAGATAATAGATTTCAAATTTTTCTGTCTTTCAGTCACTGGATTTTATTTCTGACACAGAAGTGGGCAAGGGATAGATTTTCAGGGGTATAATGTTAGACTGAGATGAGGTAGTTAGGCTGTGTACCTACAACATTCTAACCTTTCCACATTTTTGAGGTCCTGACTAATCAGTCCCAGCAGACACAACTTCTTTAAATGAGGTCTCACAGCAGTAGTTCATACAACTCTAATTAAAAATGAATATTATTAGGAAAATATGAGAACCGCATATCTTCATTGCAGCTTAGTTCTTAGAAGTTGATTGTCTTGTGTCAGAAAAGGAAAATGATGCTGCAGTGGCCCTTAGATTTGCTTTCAAGGTATCATGCTTCTAACAAAGTCCCGAGGGTCCATGGTGTACTCACAGTTCTCAGTGACTTTAAGCCTATCGTTATCTTGACATTTCAGCTTGGGTTTCTTCTGTGTTGTATTCCCTTACACACTCGAAGGACATTTCTTTCTTTTTTTTTTTTTTATTAATTACACTTTATTCACTTTTATCCCGCCCTGTGGTTCCCTCCCTCCTCCCATCCCAATCCCTCCCTTCCTCCACCCCCTGCATGCATACCCCTCCCCAAGTCCACTGATAGGGGAGGTCTTCTTTTCCTTCCTTCTGATCCTAGTCAATTAGGTCTCATCAGGAGTGGCTGCAATGTTTTCTTCTGTGGCTTGGTAATGCTGCTTCCCCCTCACGGGGAGGTAATTAAAGAGCAGGCCAATCAGTTTATATCAGAGACAGTCCTTGTTCCTATTACAATGGAACCCACTTGGATAATGAACTGTCATGGGCTACATCTGTGCAGGGGTCTTAGGTTATCTTCTTGGTTGGAGTATCAGTTTCAGGAAAGACCCCTGTGCTCAGATGTTTGGTTCTGTTGCTCTCTTTATGGAGTTCCTGTCCTCTCCAGATCTTACTTTTTCCCAATCTTCTTTCCTAAGATTCCCTGCACTCTGCCCAAAGGTTGCCCATAAGACTCAGCATCTGCATTGATAGTCTGCAGGGCAGAATCTTTCAGAGATCCTCTGTGTCAAGCTCCTGACTTGTTCCCTCTTTTCTCCTTCTTCTGATGTCCATCCTCTTTGCCTTTCTGGATTAACTAAACAGAGAATTCTCATAGAGGAATATCTAATGGTAGAGAAACACTTAAAGAAATGTTTAACCTCATTAGCCATCAGGGAAATGCAAATCAAAACGACCCTAAGATTTTACCTTACACCCATCAGAATGGCTAAGATCAAAAACTCAAGTGACAACACACACTGGAGAGGTTGTGGAGAAAGGGGAACCCTCCTCCACTGCTGGTGGGAATGTAAACTTGTACAACCACTCTGGAAATCAATCTGGTGCTTTCTCAGACAACTAGGAATAGCGCTTCCTCAATATCCAGCTATACCACTCCTAGGCATATACCCAAAAGAGTCTCAAGTACACAATAAGGACATTTGCTCAACCAGGCTTGTAGCAGCCTTATTTGTAATAGCCAGAAGCTGGAAACAGCCCAGATGCCGATCAGTGGAGGAATGGGTGCACAAATTGTGGTACATCTACACAGTGGACAATTTCTCAGCAATAAAAAAACAAGGAAATCATGAAATTTGCAGATAAATGGTGGGAACTGGAAAAGATCATCCTGAATGAGCTATCCCAGAAGAAGAAAGATGCACATGGTATATACTCACTCATATAGACTCACTCATATAGGATAAACCTACTAAAATCTGTACACCTAAAGAAATTAGTCAAGAGGGAGGACTCTTGCTAAAAAGCTTAATTCCTATCCAGTTTTGGGATTTTTAATGCCCCTTTCCCCATACCTTCCTTGTCTCTCTCCCCATCTTCATTGCCTCAGCTTCTTCTATAGAGATCATTTGAAATTTATATCTTGATTCTCATCGAACTTGTGTTATTCTGAATTCTACTTAAATTCAAGTTCACAGTGAATGTTTTTGTGTTTGCTGTATAAGTTTAAGAAATGACTGAAGAAGCACTGAAAATTTCTCCTTTTCTGAAATAAAATAATAATTTTACATGAGAGAATTCTCTCCCATAATTTTCAAATGTGTTAAATTTCTATACTAAATTTAAATATTGCAATTTATGTGAAAAACTGTATCTACTTTGAGTGTAATGTAATAAAAGCAAAAGGAAGGTTCTAGTGTTAACCAGAACCAAAACAGGAAAAGGAATTGCCTAGAGAAGCCGTCATGAGAATGTGCAGGGAACATAGAAGAATAAGAAGTGTCTGTAATATTCTGACTTTTAAATATTTTTTATTTTAAAAATTTATCAACTAAAATTTACAATGGCATATATTATTTTTACAAACATCCTAAGTAAAGTAATATTTTAAAATATCTTTGGTACTGAATTATAAAGATATAATTTAAGGAAAATAGTTGAGTGATACCTTAATATATTAATAATATCTTAATATATTAGCAACACATGTCTAACAGACTATCTCTGTCACTTTCTCATCTGTCTCTGTGTATACATATATGTATATATGTATATATATATATATATATATATATATATATATACACACACACACAAACTATTTAATCTAAGATTTAAGTATAACATCTATAGGATATTTAAAATCTCAGTGTTTTCACCTAGCTAAGGCTGCTGTTGAACAACATCTAGCTTTTTTGTTCCAGGGACCTTCTTTTAGCTTCTCCAACCTGGATAAACTAAACAGTATACACACAGATGGTGAAACCTTATGTTATGCTCCTCTGAAAAGATTAGCTTCATTAAAATGAAAATTAGCTTCCACCTGCTAAATGTGGCTTGGCACCTACTAAGTGGCATTCCCAAGGAAGAAATCAGAAGCCTTTTTAAAGCCTGAAAATTATTTTGAAGAATCAAGGTGTTCAACAAAGCTCAAGAATTTTTTTTTCAGTAGAAATAACAAACAATCATAGCAATCATCTCCCTCTATTTATTACATTTATTTGTTAAAAAATTAAAATTAAGCTATGAACAAAGGCTTATGAAAATATTTATTTCTTCATTAGGCAGAAGAGCAAAGACAAAAATTTAATGTTAATTATTTGCTTCCCAATGAGCCAATAATGACAAACATCTTAAGAGCTGAAAGTAAAGCTGTTATGATTTGAAAAGGTGAATTAAACAGCAAAGACTTTTGGAGTGCTCAGATGGAATGACCACAGGTAGCCGAAGCCATTCACAGTGAACCTGGGTTTATCTCCATTTTCCTAATTATTGGCTGCCTTCTAGTTCATTCTCTGAATAAAAACCAGTCAGTGTTTACTATTTCCTGCAATCAGACATTCCCTCAGACAAGAAAATGTAGGCCAAATCCTCGTTGTTCTCATTAAAAACACACTGGGTTCCACAAGGGGTGTTAGCATGGATGACCTAAAGTCAAATGTCTTTCATTTAGAACTTAAACGCCCTTTGTAGTTTCAGATTTTCCTACTTAGGCTCGAGGTCAGATGCATGAACTGCACTAGCTCACAGCGAAGACTCCTGAGCACTCTCTCAGCCATTTCTATCGAAGGTTTGCACAAGGTTTAAACAACCTGAATGTACTTTGTGCTTTTCAGATTCTGATATGCTAAGATCTTTTCAGAAAAATTGAAATTAAGAAAGAATGCATGTGGCATCAGAAACTGGCAAAGTGGGGAAGACAGACCCTTCACGGGTGACAGAGCGTTAGCACACAATCTTTATGACGTTCATATCAGCATCAGCTGAGAAAATTAGGAGAAGTTTGGAGCACACGTTAAGCACTATATTTGAAACATTAAACATCAATGTACTTGGGGAGGGGCATGCATGAAGAAGGGGGAGGGAGGGAATGACCTGAAGGGGAGGATGAGGGAGGGGCTTATGGGCGGATACAAAGTGAATAAAGTGTAATTAATAAAATAAAATTTAAAAAAACATACTTTTCCATATATTTTATGTTAAAAATATCTTTCTAATTCTTTTTTAAATTTAATTTATTGATTCATTTATTACAATTTATTCACTTTGTATCCCTGCTGCAGCCCCCTCCCTCATCTCCTCTCATTTCTACCTATCCTCCCTCTTCTCCTCCTATGCCCTTTTCCTAGTCCCCTGATAGCAGAAGATCTCCTCCCATTCTATCTGACCCTAGCCTATCAGGTCTCATCAAGGCTGGATGCATTGTCTTCCTCTGTGGCCTGGCAAGGCTGCACCCCCACCCCAGGGGGAGGTGATCAAAAAGCCAGCCCCTGAGTTCATTTCAGAGACAACTTCTGTACCCCTTACTAGGGAACCCACTTTGAAACTGAGCAGCTACGGGCTTCTTCTGAACATGGTGTCTAGGTCCTCTCCATGCATGGTTCTCGTTTGGAGTATCTGACTCTTCAGGCACCACGGGTCCCACGTTTTTTGGCTGTGTTGTTCTCCTTGTGGAGTTCCTGTCCCCTCCAAGTCTTTCTATCTCCCCGTTCTTCCATAAGGTGTCTAGCATTCTGCCCAAAGTTTGGTTATGAGTATCATTGTCTCATTTGATACCCTGGTTGGTATATTCTTTAAGAAGTCCTCTGTGGAAAGCTCCTGTCTCATTCCCTGTCTTCTCTTACTTCCAATGTCTATCCTGTTTGCCCTTCTGAATCAGAATTAGGCATCTTCCCTAGAGTACTCTCTGCTGTTTACCTTCTTTAGGACTATAGATTTTAGTATGTTTATCCTATATTCTACAGCTAATATCCACTTATAAGTGAGTATATACCATTTGTGTCATTCTGTTTATGGGTTACCTCACTCAGGATGATCTTTTCTAGTTCCCACCATTTGCCTGGAAATTTCATGAATCAAAAACTCAAGGGATGTTGCATGCTGGAGAGGGTGTGGAGAAAGGGAACCCTCCTTCATTGCTGGTGAGAATGCAACCTTGTACAACCACTTTGGATATCAATCTCTTGCTTTCTCAGAAAATTAGGAATAGTGTTACCTCGAGCTATACCTCTCCTAAGCATATATGCAAAATACGTTCAAGTATACAAAAAGGACAATTGCTCAACTATATGCATAGCAGCTTTATTTGTAATCGCCAGAACCTGGAAACAACCTAGATGTCCATCAACAGAAGAATAGATGCAGAAATTGTGGTTCATTTACACAATGGAATACTACTCAGCAATTAAAAACGAGAAAATCTTTTTATTGCTTTTAGCCATAAAGTTGACTTCTAGATACATCCACAATGGGCAGCTATTGACTCTTTGCTGCTGAAGGGCAGTGTCAGATTTTAAGACTGTATCTTTTGTTAAGTCAACGTGGTTCAACAGAAGGACACACCCCCACACACAATATTTGAGTAGGACAATTTGGACTTGGAGAAAAAAAAAATGGGTACAAAGTGGGTTAGGTAGAGAAAGAGGGTAGATTTGGGGAAAACTGGCAAGGGACGGTGAATACTATTAAAAACATGAAATTATCAAAAAGCTAATGAAAATAAATAAATAAAATCATATAAACATGTATGTGTCCTTTGAAAGGCCATGTAGATGAGAGCTAAAGTTTGTTCAGACATTTTCAGAAATATAAAATGTAATCTGATATTCCTTGCCACAATTTAATCACCTAGAAGAAAGTTCTGTGACAGTTAACAGTCATTCCATACAAATACTTTCCATACGAATATAAGATTTTACCAGTTACACACACTTTTAAAATATCATACTTTTAAATTTAATAAGTTATAGCAATAATTAGTTTAAATGGGTCCCCTTATTCAGATTTCAAGGATCTCAGAGAACTGTGTCTCATTAAATCTATCTCATCGTCACTTCACTTGATTTTTCCAAAATTTCCAACATTCTTTGCTCATGCCTCAACAGTTTGATCATGTCAGTCCTAATTATTTCCATCTACTAACTATAGCTGAATAAAATTAATCACCCACTACCATCAATCATTCCAGCTATATGATATTTTATTTTATCCCATGTATGTGCATAGAAGACATGACTTTCCTCTGTTTTTGTTTCTTCATTATGTAGCTAGAAATATACCTTTCAGGTTGAATTTTCTGTAATAGGAACGAACTATGTTCTATAAGTAAGATTTACTTCTCAAGGGCTTGTAACCAAATGCCCAGAGTTAACATGAACCAAATGTGTTTGTCATATGAACAGAGGGCACTGAAATATATTCCAAAATCTTTTTGGGTTTAAAAAACTGCAGTAAGGGATGTGGGAGGAGATGAGGGAGGTAGGTAGGGCAAGATTGGGAGGGGCAAGGGTGGGGTTACAGCTGGGATACAAAGTGAATAAATTGTAATAAATGAATGGGATGTACATTGGAAGAAGGAGAAAAAAAGAAACAGGACAGGAGCTTACCACAGAGGGCCTCTGAAAGACACCTAGTAATGTATAAAAGCAGATGATATACTCATAACCAAACTTTGGGCAGAGTGCAGGGAATCATGAAAGAAGAGGGGGTGGTTAGTAAGACCTGGAGAGGACAGGGACTCCATAATGATAGCAACAGAACCAAAATATCTGGGCACAGGTGTCTTTTCTGAGACTGATATTCCAACCAAGATCCATTCCTGGATATAACCTAGTACCCTGCTCAGATATATCCCATGGCAACTCAGTCTCCAAGTGGGTGCCCTAGTTAGGGGAACAGGGGCTGTCTCTGATATGAACTCAGTGGCTGGCTCTTTGACCATCCCCCTGAGAGAGGAGCAGCCTTGCCAGGCCACATAGGAAGACATTGCAGTCAGTCCTGATGAGATCTGATAAGCTAGGGTCAGATGGGAGGGGAGGAGGACCTCCCCTATCAGTGGACTTAGAGAGGGACATGGAAGAAGATGAATGAGGGAGGGTGGGTTTGGAAGGGAATGAGGGAGGGGGCTACAGCTGGGGTACAAAGCGAAAAAATGTAATTAATGTAAAAATTTAATTAAAAATTATATTTAAAAAAAGAAAAAATATCGCATTAAAAAACTGAAGCAGTGTTTTAGTCTATATGTTCACTCATGAGAGAATCCAGGTTTTGCTTTCCTAGGGACACATTCTAAAATGAACAGACTCCATATAGAATGTTCTTGCTGCCAGATACCACAGAAATGACTAAATAATTTTCACACTTTTGGCATATGTAAAAACAGTTTTCTATTTTCTATTTGTGCGTATAGTTTAATTTTTAATATGTTATGCATGCCTCATCCCAAATATAAATATATTTTAATTAAAAATGGTGCTTAGTTTTAGTAAATTCAAGTGATTCTAATGCAGAAAATTTAAGGGTGAATTTTTGTTAATAATTTTCTTTACATTTAAAACATTCTTGAAATAATTATTAGATGAATAGGTACTTTCTAGTAAATTTACTGATGTCACTGTCATACCTCAAAAACATAAGACAAATATAGTGCTAGACTGAATAAGCTATGGTCAGAGGGAAGGGCATTACCTTCCCTCTGGGCATTACCTTTTCTTCTTATCACACAGGAAAATGAAGATGCTAGACAGAGAATTAGAAAATAAAAACATGGTCCTGTGTTGTTAACATGGATACAAAAAAGAATGCTCTCTGCATGGAGAGTCTAGCCAGCCGGCGGTCAGACGTAATTCTTGCCTAAGTGTTCATTAATGTAAACCAGTATGTGCCCATGTAAATGTATGATGTATACACTGTTATTTACCAAATTAGTAAGTACCATTTTCCCAAAAATATTTACTCATAATTCCTTGAATATACGTATTGCAAATCATAGTATTTTTTTTCTATATTCAAGCTTAAACACTTTAAAAATTATATGGCTAATATCCACTTATAAATGAGTATATATCTATGTGTCTTTCTGCTTCTGGGTTACCTCACTCAGGATGATCTTTTCTACTTCTGACCATTTACTGGCAAATTTCATGATTTCCTTGTTTTTAATTGCTGAGTAGTATTCCATTGTGTAAATGTACCAAACTTTATACATCCATTACTCTGCTGAGGGACATCTAGTTTGTTTCCAGATTTTGGCTATCACAGATACAGCTGCTGTGAACGTAGCTGAGCAAATATCCTTATTGACAGGTGGAGCATCTTTTGGGTATATGCCTAGAAGTGGTATAGATCTTGAGGTAGTACTATTCCTAATTTTCTGAGAATGCACCAGACTGATTTCCAGTCTGTACAAGTTTACATTCCCACCAGCAATGGAGGAGGGTTCCCCTTTTTCCACAATCTCTCCAGCATGCATCATCCCTTGAGTTTTTGATCTTAGCCATTCATGAAATTTGCAGGCAAATAGTGGGAACTAGAAACTATCATCCTCAGTGAGGTCACTCATAAGCAGAATGACACATATGGTATATACTCATTTATAAGTGGATATTAGCCATATTATATAGGATAAACATATTAAAACCTATATTCCTAAAGAAAGTTAACAACAAAAAGTACCCTAGGGAAGATGCTTAATGCTCATCTAGAAAGGCAAACAGGATAGACATCGGAAGTAGAAGGAAACTGGGAACAGGACAGGAGCCTATCACAGAGGGCCTCTGAAAGACTCTACCCAGCACGGTATCAAAACAGATGCTGAGACTCATAGCCAAACTTTTGACAGAGTACAGGGAATCTTATGAAAAAAGGGGTAGATAGAAAGACCTGGAGGGGACAGGAGCTCCTCAAGGAGACCAACAGAATAAAAAAATCTGGGCACAAAGGTCTTATCTGAGACTGATGCTCCAACAAAGGACCGTGCATGGATATATCCTAGAATGCCTGCTCAGATGTAGCCCAAGGGGCAGTTCAGTGTCCAAGTGGGTGTCCTAGAAATGGGAACAGGGCCTGTCTCTGACATGAACTCAGTGGCTGGCTCTTTGATCACTTGTCACTGAGGAGGAGTAGCCTTACCAGGGCACAATGGAAGACATTGCAGTCAGTCCTGATGAGACCTGATAGGCTATGGTCATAGGGAAGATGAGGAAGACCTCTCCTATCAGTGGACTGGGGGAGGGGCATGAGAGGAGAAAAGGGAAGATGAATGGGATTGGGGGGATATGAGGGCAGGCTACAGCTGGAATGCAAAATGAATAAATTGTAAAAAATAAAAAAAATAAATTAATTAAATTTTAAAAAAGAGCTCCATTGTATGGTTTTGGCATCTTTGTCAAAAATCAGATGTCCATAAGTGTGTGGGTTTATTTCTGGGCCTTCTTTTCAGTTTTATTTATCCACCATTCTGTTTCTATGCCATTACCATGCAGTTTTTATTACTGTTGCTCTATAGTACAGCTTGAGATCAGGGATGGAGATACCTCCAGAAGATCTTTTATTGTACAGGGTTGTGTTAGCAATTCTGGGTTTCTTGTTATTCCATATGAAGTTGAGAATTTTTCTTTCAAGGTTTATAAAGAATTGTGTTGGTAATTTGAAAAGCTAATCAGGAAGGACTCTGGCTAAGATGCTCAGTCCCCATTCAGAAAGGCAAAGAAGGTGGACATGGGAGGAGGGAGAAAGCAGGGAACAGGGCAGAAGCCTACCACAGAGGGCCTCTGAAAGGCTCTATCCTGCACGGTATTGAGACAGATGTTGAGACTCATAGCCAAACGTTGGGCAGAGTACAGGGAGTCTTATGAAAGAAGGGGTAGATAGAAAGACCTGGAGGGGACAGGAGCTCCACAAAGACAACGACAGATCCTAAAAGTCTGGGCACCAGGGTCTTTTCTGAGACTGATACTCCAGCCAAGGACCACTCATGGAGATGACCTGAAACCCTTGCACAGAGGTATCCTATGTCAGTTCAATATCCAAGTGGGTGTCCTATTAATGGGAACAGGGACTATCTCTGACATGAAGTGATTGGCCTGCTCTTTGATCACCTTCCCCTGACGGGGGAGCAGCCTTGCTAGGCTACAGAAGAAGACAATGCAGCCACTCCTGAGGAGATCTGATAGACTAGGATCAGAGGGAAGTGGAGGGAACCCTCCCTTTTCAGTGGACTGGGAGAGGGACATGGTTGGGAAAGAGGGATGGTGGGATTGAGAGTGGAGGAGGGAGGGAGGTACAGGGGGGATACAAAGTGAATAAACTGTAATTAATAAAAATTTTAAAAAAAGAAAAAAAAGAGTTCCAGCTCTCTTTTGGAATAACGGAACAGGTACATGCTATGAAGTGTACCATCCATCCCATGTTCTGAAAAGGGTGCACCATGAGGTCTTTTCATGCTGAAAATTCAGCATCAGCTTTGTTTCCTATACAAGTGATAACTTACAATATTTATACCACATTTCTTCAGTATGCCATCATAGTCTGTAGTTGAGATCGTCTCAATGAATCAGTGTAAAATAACTCTTACTGAAAGCTACTGATTTCAAGATACTGTGAAACAAAGAATATGCCCACATCTTATTCCGATTAAGAAAGACCATGGTACAAGCTGCAGCTTGACACCCTGCAGTAATATTTCTTTTCTCAAGCACATGAGCCCTGTGCTTGAGAAAACTGTAAAACTTTTTTTTAAGTCTTTCTTTGATTCTACTCACTAAGAATGAAGACCTGCCGAAATACAGGCTAGAGAAGCAGAAATACAATTAACCACTAATGAAGACACCCAGAATTTTTTGTTTCATTCTTCATTTGCCCAGCGACCTAGTTAATTCTGTTTAACTGCCATCCTCACCGACTCATGCATCTAACACCGCCTGTTAACTAGGAACACTGTGGACCCTACGAATAGGCACCAAATATATCTATTATTTGCTAGCTCACCAAATCAAACTAGAAAGAGAATATTCCTAAAAAGAAAATATTCCTAGAAAGAGAAAATTCCTAAATGGATGACCAGCTCCCTGATTGCATCTCTCCATGTCATTCTATCAGATGTAATAAAGCCAGTATTTTCACTAATTTGAATTTATATGAGATAAAAATAAGCCCACAGGTAGAACTAAGAATGCAAGTACTAATTAGTAGACAAGGGATTTCTAAAAAAGATGTATGCTTCCAAAAATCAAAAGCCAAATCAATACTATGCTCATTATACGCTGCTGTTTATAAACTATATAGTATCTCAAAGCTGCTAAACTAGATCTAGAAGTTTCAGCTGTTGCAATGCTCTGTCTCTTCTAATCTTGTGTCTAACTCTACTTTAATCAACTTCTCTTTTCCAACTCGGACTTTCTTGAAATTTCGAACTTTTTCCTTTCCCTCTTCCAAAGTTTTAGTATTTAGAATCACCATGCAATCGTCACGGTTTCACAAAGTCTTCATTGAACATTTTTATAATATTGTCCTTAGTATACAAAATCCCTACTTTATTCTCCCAGATGCAGTAATTAATAAAATGTAACAGGGAGCAGGACAGGAGCCTACCACAGAGGGCTTCTGAAAGACTGTACCCAGCAGGATTTTGAAGCAGATGCTGAGACTCATAGCCAAACATTGGACAGAGTACAGAGAATCTTATGAAAGAAGGGGGAGAGAAAAACCTGAGGGGGACAGGAGCTCCACAAGGAGAGCAACAGAACCAAAAAATCTGGGTCAGGGATCTTTGTTGAGACTGATACTCTAATCAAGGACCATGCATGCAGATAAACTAGAACCCCTGCACAGATGTAGCCCATGGTAGCTCAGTCTCCAAGTGGGTGTCCTAGTAAGGAGAACAAGGGCTGTCTCTGACATGAACTCATGGGCTGGCTCTTTGATCACCTCCCTCTGAGGAGGGGTGTGTGCAGCCTTACCAGGCCACAGAGGAGGACATTGCAGCCAGTCCTGATGAGACCTGATAGGCTAGGGTCAGAGGGAAGGGAAGGAGGACTTCCCCTATCAGTGGACTTGGGGAGGGGCATGGGAGGTGTAGAGGGAGGGGAGGTAGGATTGGGAGGGGATGAGAGGGGGGGCTACAGCTGGGATACAAAGTGAATAAATTATAATAAATAAAAAAATAAAATGGATTAATGTATGAGATTCATATATGAGTACTAGCTGGTAAATGAAAGTCCTGTGCATTCTGCAGAAGGCACTTCTCTGCCTTGCTCTGGCTCCTTTGAGAAATTTAAAACTGAGCTAGCTCAGTTTCTACACCAGTGACGTGAGTATACTGCTAAAATTTTCTGCATCTTCAAATCACTTGTATCAAAGAAAATCACAATGTTCTATCTCCAAAGAATCTATGCATATCTATCGAGACAAAAGCTATGCAAAGCTTTTGCACAGCTAGCATTAATTAAAAACTAATGACTATTATTAGTATAGATAATTGAAAACAGTAACAATTATTGCCAGTCAAAATGTTCTGTGAAAGTTTTTTATTTTTTTCCTATATACCTAATATGTTCTACTACAATGTGAGTAAAAACAAAAAATGTGAACACTTAGATTTTTTTGGTAGTTCACATGGAAAGTAACACTTTGTGACTGATATGTATCTCATGTGCACACAGCCAGTCTTTGATGTTTACTATTCTATGATTCAATAATTATTATTCTTACATGCAATTATCCAGCTTTATAATCGTTTAAAATATTTGTGTTACTGTGGAGCACTGCTGTCTCTGTCAAGAAATGCCCTCAAGGTAATCTGCAGCTTAGTACTCTATTTCTTTCCATTGCCAGGTTTCTACCCATGCTTGAGAGACCTCTAGAAGATTTCAAGAAGGGTTTGTCTTTGAGGTTTCACAAGGTCCTATTCACGAAGAAGGAAGTTCTGCTTCCTTCAGGAACGTTGGAGATCAGATGGAATACAGAGAAGGAATAAGCCTCTCAGCCTAGGCATATCCTGTTGCTCACTACTTCCTGAGGGTCTGAAGCAAGCAGTCTGTCCTTCAGATTTTGTCTCAATCATCGAGGGGTTAAAGTCATTCATAAGTAATGAAAAATGAGTGGGTCCACCTCAGGGAAATTTCAGAAACCTCAGCCTACTGTCCCAGGAGTATTCTAACCTGACCTCACAGAGCTCTCCACCCCTAACTCTACTACACGGTGACCCTAGTGTTTGGCCAGAGCTAAACTGTGATTAAGCAGAACCTCCTGTATTTGCTTAGCTCTTATTTGCATGTCAAAGAACACATCTCTGGGCGGTACCTGCAGAGTGGCTCACACTAACTTCACAGAACTGCACTCTGGCTAATTCAGGCGGCCTTCTTTCACTTGCCATGACAAACATGCCAGAACAGTACACACAGAGAAACTTTACTTCACTAAACAAGCTAGGTTTAAAAAAGGACGCCACTGCAGCTCATGGCTTCGTTCCGTCAAAGGTACACAGCTCCTCTGAGCTGTAAGAGTATACTCTCTTTCTCTTCTGGTCTAAATTTTGAATTCAATCTCCATCCCCAACCTTATCTGTGTTGCCTTATGGAAGGTCTACTGGAGCTATATAGTTCCCAATCACTTTTCTCCTGGAATAAAGCTGACAGAAGACTCCACAATGAACCTTCTAAAACCGGGACCCCAAATTAATCTTTCTTCCTTAAATTGCTTTTCTCAAGTAATTGTCACAGCAAGGAAACACCACTTCCTAGGACACCTATTTATCTCTGCAGGAGCCTGCAAGGGTTCTCCCAAAGTTACTGGGTGGAGCTTCCACTGTTTTCACTATAGTTTGGGAAAATACTTGTCTGGTCCATGCTCCAGTCTTTAGAAGTCTCACAGTATCTGGAGACTTTAGAATTCTGCTTTTCCATCCATTTGGGGGCTGGTGTTACTGGGCCAGAATTAACTCTTTGATCAACCATTAACACTTATTTAACAAAATAATCCCCATTGCCATCACAAACGTAAAGAGTTAAACTAATTTGATAAAACGTAAATATATCTCTTAAAAAGAAGAAATGTGATTCAAACATTCATAGACACTGTTTAAAACCAAAATTTCATCACCAATGATAGTTTCAAATTTTGGACTCGCCATGTTAGTTAAGCAGTAAGTATGTACAGAACTGTACACATAAAGGGAGGTTTCTCAAACATGTAGTGATTCAGTACCTGTGGCTAGGTATTTTCCTTATTTATTTGATTACTTGTTTGGGTTTGGAGAGGAGTTCTCACTGTGTAGTCAGGCTCTCTGGAATTCAGTATTTAACAAAGACTGGCAGTGAGGTCTCCATACTCGGGCTGGTCTCACCTCTAGCAACCCTCCTGCATCAGTTTCTCAAGTACAAAGATTATAGGCATACGCCACTGTGGCTAGCTTTAACTTTTATTTTACACAATTTGTTATTAAAAACTGAAAGTAAATATCCAAAAATAATTGTCATGGCATATAGAGATAACATTAATAATAAAAGTAATACTGCAAAGTAATGTATCAAATCGTATTTATCAGAAAAGAAAGCGTTAATTACCAAATAGTCACATTCTTTCAAATTATTTTCTTTTTAATATGGAAATCTTCTCCAAGCTGTGCCATGCTTGCACAGAGGTCATGTGACCCTTTCTATAATGCATATATGTTGCCAAATCTGGCACTTCTTTAGGATCCTTGTGGTATCTCCAGCTACTTTTGCCCAGACAGGCCCAGTATAAAACAGAATTGGGCAACATTCTTCCTTAGAATATGGTTCGATATAAGACTATATAAACAAACTAGAAATTAAAGCTTTCGTCTTGCCTCAGATAGCTCTTGTGTTAAGGAGTGTGCATTTTAAACATGAAGTTGCTATGTTGTCCAGAAGAATTACAATAATTCAATTGGGTTAGCTATTCACATTGCCATTTAATTAAATCTGCAATAGCTTTCTAGGCTGTAGAGAAGCTGCGAAAATGGGAGAATGACTTCAAACTTTATGATACACATACATTTCCCATTATGACGCTTTGAAGGAATGTGCATAATGGATTAATTATAAGATAAGTTTTTTTTGGATCTCTTCTTCTTATAATTGGACTAAATTGTTTTGCTTTTTCCAGGAAAATTCGTAATATAACATAGAATATATATATATATATATTTTTTAAAGACTCTAAATGGGTATGAATGAAAGACTGAAAAAGTTCCTTCAAAAATAAATTTAATTAATGATTGCATTTGTGTCCTTCATAATAATGAATGTACTAATTCTGTTTATTCTGCATGTGATAGTTGAAATGTCCAGTTACTTCCTTCTTACTCCAGAGTTTAAGATTTTAGTGTTTCCTCCACTGCACTGAAGTTATGCTTACTAGTATTGTCAGAATGTAAAGCATTGAGAACTCAGACAACTAGGATACTAACAGAAACAATTCAATGAGACTCTTCAGATTTTGGGAGAATTTGGAGCTGATAATATTTGAAAGATTATGAAGTAAAAGTTATTGTTAAAGAAAGAATTTTGAACATAGGTGGAAAGTTAAATACTATAAAATGCTTGAGAAGACTACAATTAGCAAATACCATCCCAAAGATATAATCGCATCCTAATTTATTGTGAATGTTATTTGACTTTAAAAAAAGGGGGGGCTACAGAGATGTAATCACAAGAAGATTCTAGAAAACAGAGTACCGTCCTAAATTCATCTACAAATACTCATACAGAAGAGAGAGATTTGAGATAAACAGAGGAAAAAAAAAAAAGGCAAGAGAAGAGTAATGCAGGCTACAAGTCCAAGAGCATCATTTGAGCAGTGAGATGCAGGGCAAGACCAAAACAGATTCTTAGAAATAATTCTATAAGAGAGCTTGTCAGTCAAGATGCAGACTGTTTATGGCAACTGCTGTGCTGACATCAGACAACAGACACTTACAAACAAATGTGGATTTCCAGGTTTTTTTATTTTTCTTGTTGTTTGTTTGCTTATTTGTTAGTTCGTTTGGTTGGTTGTTGGTTCATTTGCAGCTGGTTGGTCTGGTTTCAAATGTACATATGTGTATTATTTGTATTTGAGATTTTCATAAACAATAGCATTTCTTTCAACCAAAACAAAGTTTTTTTTTAAATCCTCACTGTACTAATTTCCATTCCATTTGCTAATTGACAGATATTGATATGTCTCAATTTGCATTAATAAATTTATAATATTAAATCTTTGTTTTATGAAATCTAAGTTAGAAAGACAAATGGGATGTACATTGGACGTAGGACAGGAGCCTACCACAGAGGGCCTCTGAAAGTCTCTACCTAATAGTGTATCAAAGCAGATACTAAGACTCATAAGCAAACCTTCAGCAAAGTGCAGGGAATCATATGAAAGAAGGGGAGTTAATATGACGTGGAAAGGACAGGAGCTCCACAAGGACCAAATATATCTGGGCACAGGGGTCTTTTCTGAGACTGACACTCCAACAAGGACCATGTATGGATATAACCTAGAACCTCTGCTTGGATGTAGCCTGTGGTAGCTCAGTAACTAATTGGCTTCCATAGTAAGGGGAAGTAACAGGGACTATTTCTGACAGGAACTCTAACCTCCTCACCCCCCAAGGGAGGAGCAGTCCTGCTTTGCCACAGAGGAAGACTTTGCAGCCAGTCCTGAAGATACCTGATAAAACAGGGTCAGATGAAAGGGGAGGAGGTCCTCTCCCATCAGTAGACTTGGAAAGGGGCAGGGAGATGTGGGAGGGAAGAAGGGTTTGGGAGGAAAGGAGCGAGCAGGGTACAGCTGGGATACAGAGTTAATAAAATGTAACTAATAATAATAATAATAATAAAAGAACGAAAAAAGAAATCTAAGTAATGGATAAAATTTTAACAAAATTTAACAAAATTCCCACATAACAAGAATAATAATTAAAATCAAATGGAAATATTGTACTAGGATTAATAATGCTTCAAAGGATAACTATGGACAATATTCTGTGAGTTGAATTTAATAAACTTTATATTTTATACCTATGTAAATATGCTATTTTACTGCAGTCAGATATGCCTTCTATTGTCTCTCTAGTGTCTTCAAGGATCAGAGTAACATAATTCTGCCCAATTGCAAGCACATCAATCTCCCATTCTGAGTTAATGAACTTGTGTCACTTAGCATAGTAATCCCTATTCAACAATTAAAACGGTAAAAAGTACCTCAAGTACTCCTTGAGGAAGCAACACATTCATTAGCTGTAACTACTTTCAAAATCTGCCTCCAATTTTCTGTGAACGTAAAACAGGCCAATGACAGTTTTTCCACAAGTGAAATAATATAATTCAATCTGTCTTATAACATCTATAAGTTCATTAAAATAAGACTAGAGTTTATATATTATAAAAGTACACTACAATTGTATTAATTAACTAAGCTGGTTAACATATTACAACATAGAAACATTTAAATATTTATTTTGGTAACTCAGTCTCAAGAAAGAGAAATTTTACTGTTAACTCCATGGCTTAGAGTACACTAGTTAGTTTACGAAGGGCCTATGTAAACTATACATTTCTTAAAACCTATAAAATTGGCTCCTATTTTGCATTGACTAATAAAAAGCTCATTAAGTGGCACCATGATCACACCTCAGAGCAATATTCTTCTATCTCATCTCCTCTGAAGTCAGTACTAATCAAATCAGTATTGATTAATAATAGAGACATATACTCTAGATTCCATGATGTTTTGGACATCGTGCCTCCTCTGCACGAGTTCTCACTCAAAAAGGAGGTTGGGAGGTCTTGCATAGCCAGACAAGCTTTGAAGACTAGGCACACAGCCTTAAAAGATACTGCTATAGGAGCTTTCTCCTTGAACAAACTCAGCAGCAGCAAACTCCAGCATGTGGAATATGATAGAAGCTAGTTCCAAATCTGGAACTCTGTTTGATCGTTGAGAAGAAAGTAAGAAAATATCTGTAGAGGTGACACAGAAAAACAGAAGTGGCTAAAAAGAGTGACACTCACTCTTTGAAACATGTCCAAGTATGTAATCTCCTTAACAAGGTTACTTTGTGTGACTTTGGCTTGCAAGCAAAAACTGTTTCATATTTTCCCACTGGAATCCAGCCTCTGAGGAACTATCAAGGAGATACGTAAAGTGCAATCTGTGACATGAATATGATCCTACACCACTATGCTATTTAAGAAAGTTTAAACTCAAATCCCTGGTCAGGTGTATAATTACACCTAACGCACAGCTCAAGTTGTCTCTGATCTTTGCAGGCATGAGTCATTCATTAAGATCCACAAGTCATGCCAGTACAACATTTCAGCATGATAATAAAGTGATTAGTGGGAAGGAAGCCAACGATGGCTTTTCAGGAATAAGCTTAGATATGAAAATCTACTTGTTGGAAGAATGTAGCCATTAATTTTTCCAAAAGCTCCCACTGAAAAACCTTCTTGGTTCTACACTAATAATTTATATGTTAGATTCTAAAGCATGCTTATATACAGCAGATAGGACAAAGCAATCCAGGATATGAGAACTCTCTGAATAAAGGCTGGCTTAAATATAAACTACAGGAGTTGTAAATGCAGTATCCTAGGGACCTGGTGTTATGGAACTAGACGGAAGGCAGTAGTTGATCACATTTCGTTGACATTAATATTTTTTTAGACATGGTTTCACTTTGTAGCTTCGGCTGGCCTGTACTGGCTTTGTAGACTTTGTAGATGAGTCTGGCCTCAAACTTAAAGAGATCAACCTGCCTTTGTCTCACTGAGTGATGAGATTACAGGCGTGTGCCATCACTTCTGGTTTCATTGAGATTATTTTTTAAGTCTATTCTTCATCAACTTGATTAACAAATATTTATCCAGAATATACTATTTCCACTATATGTTCTAATCAGAGAATAACTCGAACTGTAATATGCTGCCTGTGTACATATCCAAATTTATATTCATATGTATGATATGTTTGTATGAATGTTAATTCATTCATTTTCATTACTTTTTTTTCTTTAGAATGACAATTTTCAGTTTTCTTCTACAATAATTACAATAGCTATTAAAACCCAAAGGTAGCTCTAGGGACTACGACACGACACCTAAGAAATAGCTAAAATATTTGTGTACATTGTGCTCATCTGCCCAAGAGGAAGAGAGAGAAATAAGTGGTGAGAAGAATGCATCGATTCCAATATTAAAGGTATTCAGCTATGAACTGACACAATCAAGCATATCGTCTCTGCCTCAGTAAGCACAGGAATAGGATTTGGAAAGGCAACAGTGAGCCAGACAGTGATACACTAAAAACTAGGTCACTGGAAGCTGAATCTTTATGTTTCAAAGATGTGTCTGTGTAGGTATTTGAAATGAAATCACTTGATTTTATATTTAGATTATGATGTTGAAGACAGTGATGCTTTGAAAGATTAACCCTTGAAATATTAGGTATTCTTGTATTTGGAAAGGTAATGTCATATTAAATAAAACAAACAATTAATAGCTTACCATATCAAATGTACTATGCTGAAGCTTTTTTTCTTTTGCCCAAAGTACTACTAATAAAAATTTCTTTAATGCTTAAAATTGTATCAACCAATGATGAACATATACAGACCTATACTCCTCTGGTGACAGTTCAGAGTACAGGTATCTATGCTTTTGCAAGTTTTTCTCCACAGTGGCATATGTGTAAGTGACTGTCTTTCATTTAGTTTGATTTGTAACACTCCATTCTTCAAACAGAAAATATTGCTTGAACTTTGTTAGCCTAAAAAAAAATTATAAATGGGAAAAGTGAGTCCATTTCTAAAATTTATGTCAGTGTGCTGTTTAGTTAGTTACCGCATCTCACATTACTTTTAAATATCTATATTTAAACACAATGGAATACATATATTATGCAACTGGTTTAATTATTTAAAAATCTGGTTTGGGAGTGAGGTTGTGATGGTACACATATAGAGTTGTAGCAGGCCGTATGTAGAAGCTGTAAAATCAGAATTATAGTTTAATATGCAGCTAGTTTGACTACATAGTAAGTTTGAGGCCAGTGAGTGCCAGCTGATACCTTCTCTTTCTTTCTCCCTCTTCCTCTCTCTTAAACACACATACATACAAATACATTTTCAAATACCATGTTTAGAATTTTTTTTGTTATTTTCATTTATTTAAAGATTATTCATAAATTGAGATATACTTACTTCTTTATTGTCAGTTAACCAGTTATCTTAGAAGTGAAATCTTTTTGATATATAAACAGGTGAAACAGATTAGATCAGCACAAAAATAGACTTCAGAAACCTATCCAATTATAATTCTTTTTATAAAATACTCAAAGATTTCAACAGCTCTGTGGCTTTAATTGCCCTTTTCAATCTTTGTGTATCATAGTTTCATCCTATATAACATAAATGCATTGGCTTATTCTGGTACTTAAATAAGAAAATGTTTATACTATTTTAGTGTAATAAGATATTTAGTTTACGGAAGCCTGTAGTTTCTTTATTCTGGCACAGTTTTATATGTTAATAAAAACTCAGACAAATAATTAAGAGAACATTTCTATCTGTTATAGATATAAAAATAAAGCACCTGTGCATATATTAAACCAAGAAGTAAAATATCTTCCCAATAATCTGTGAAACACAGTTACAGAAATCAAAGAATATGAAGATTAGGAAAAGACAGATCATATTCATTATTTGAAGAATTAATATTGTTAAAGTGCCAACATTATCCACAGCGATCTACAGGTTCAGTGCTGGCCTATACAAATTCTAGTGATATTTTTTGAGTGAATAGAAAATAATAATCTTAAATTTGGTTTGGAACCACAGAGGTCCTAACATGGCCAAAACAATCTTTAAAGTCTGACTGGAGAGAGGCAGCTTAGTGAATGATGTGCCTGTTGTGCAAACATTAGGACCTGAGTGTAGATCACTGACACACACATATAAACAGTGTGTAGAACACACCTATGAGGCTAACAGTGGGGACTGGCTTTGTAGGAGCCAGTAAAATCACTTAAATTGATCAGCCAGTTATTATATCTGAATAGGTCCCTCTGGTCCAATATCTACTATTCTAACTTTCCCTCCTGTAAATCAAATCCAATGTAAGAGAAGTCATATAGTTTCATTTAATTAAAAAACCTTTTATAATTGTTTTCAGAAACAGAATACCAAATCATGTTAAAGGAAGTATGTTCAAAGAGAGAGTCTCTTTGATGATTAGTATCCTGAATTGGTTATTAAGGCTTATCAAATAATAACCTTATTGGTTATTAAGGTTATCAAAGGTTTTTGGAAGCCAAAGTTTCTCAAGAACAGTAGGCAAGTGTCTTCACAAGTGATAAAGAACAAGCAACTAAAAATAGTGGGAGCAGCAAGTGCCTCTCAAAAGAGTGGTCCTGTTTTGAAACAAAGACAGAGGCTGAAAAACTTCAATGCCATTCAGGAGTGTGTGGCCATGAATACTGTTCCAGCCATCCTACTCTTTGCCTTTTCCCTCTGTCTGCACTGCCTCACTCTGCTTCTCATGCAGTCTTCTCTCCAGATGCTATTCACTGTCACACTGAGCACAGCCACGTTTGCACTGGGATCAGTGCCCTATTCCACCCTCAAAACACCTCTTCATCCCACATACCAGAGGTCTTCCTAAGTAGGTAGGTACTTTTCCTAAATAAGACAGATTATATTTGAGACTCACTGGGTTCTCCTCTGTCTCTGTCACTGTCACTGTCTCTGCCTGTGTGTGTGTGTGTGTGTGTGTGTCTTCCTGTCTCTCTAACTCCCTCTCTAATATTTTGAACAAAAATATAGTTGATGTTGATGAGAATATAGCTCAGTGGTCGTCCAAATCCCTGAATTGTGATTCATAGCACATTCATAGCAAGAGAAAATGAAAGCGAGAATGAGTAAACTGTAGATATAATCAAATTGTCAATAATAGTAAGTGTCTTAGTAATTTTCATGTTATTAATCCTGTATATTCTTCAATGAAGTGGTATATTTAAAGACATTCACTCACAACATTTTGAAATCATCTTCCAACTGAGCTATGACAACCACTCTGAAAATAATGAGGTAAGTAAATCAGTGCTTCATAGAAATGAGCAGTGTATAGTAGAATAAGCACCACAGCAGCTCAACAGACTAATTGGTGTATTGACTAAATGTGCACAAAAAATACATTTGAAAGAAATAATAAAATAGGGATCACCAAAAAAAAATTAATTATAGATAAATAAAATGCCCAGGATGAGACACAAGAACTCTCTTAGAACGGTTAATGTAAAAGGGTGTAATGGCTGGTTTGTGTAGCCCAAATGATTCTCAAAACAGTAAATATAGATGTTTTCTGTTGCCTTGGTTGACTTTCAGAAAGAGAGGTTAAATACGTATTGCTAAAGATACTGCACACTTAAGACATGCAACCTGAGACAACTTTGGTTTGCTCAAAACTAAAAGCCTTCTCCTGTAGTCTAGCTGCCAGCGTTCCAGAAAATACTCTGCAAGATGCTACAGATTCATACTGATGTTATGAATCACAACAGTGTGAACAATATGAATTACATCTTTGTGAGCAGTAAAGGCAATGAGAGATACTCACATGTTATTGTATTGGAGGCCCATTCAGGAGCAAAGAAAATATTCCTGGCACTAGAAACTTAGCCAGTTTTCCAGGACTAGTGATGCAAAGATCTTAGAAGACAATATACTACCATCACTTAGGGGACCAGAATAATTCCTGGCTACATTCTAAAACTTGTCATTATGCCCAAAGATAAGTGGGGCTATCACCCTTCATCCAAGCATGTTTTCTTTGCAGCAAATGTAGACTGTAACAGAAAATCACTACTGAACACAGTGAGAGTTAATAGATCATGGGAAGCCCAGCAACAATGGGTATTTCTACATCAACATTCCTGCATCTAGGGGTCAAGGAACACCAAAGAAAAGAAGATTGGAGAATTGTATTTGCTCAAATACCATGAATTTTGCTGTGAAATAGTCTCTGTTAGAAATGGCTATAGAAAACAAGACTTGAACAATAGCAGTAATAATAGATGTGGAAGGGCAAATCTCACTGGGTCTCCCTCCTGACCAAGGAAGTACAGGCAACTGATGACTTCTGAGAGAGAGAGAGAAAGGGGGTGGGAATAGATAGTGTCTTTCCCAAGGAGGAAAACCATTTCTTGGTTGTCCATTTAGAATGGTCAGCCCCCAAACCATATACACACAAACAACAAAAGTTAGCCAGTTGTATTTATCTATTGTGCATGGACATACATATATACACCTGACAGTAATAACTGTCCAAAAAAAATGTTATTTATTTGAGGAGCAACACTGAAGTATCTGGAAGAATGGGACTCATGAGGGGCTTGAGGTAGGAAAGGACATAAGTGATATAATTATATTTAAATTAAAATGTTTTAAAAGGTAAAAAAATAAAGGAGTAGAGAACTGAAGATGAGTAACTGGAAAATCTGAATAGAAGCAGACTTTTTTTCATTTTTTTTAACTACACACTTTTGAATTATTGTTTTAGCTTAAGCTTTATTCTGAAAGCCAATACTGTTACATCTCCCAAAGCTCAGTGAAGATGAGTTTCACCTGTCTTTTTTATAATTTTTATTTTTTATATTTATCACAGGTAATTTACTTTGTATCCCAGCTGTAGCCCCCTCCATCATTCCCTCCAAATTTCACCCTTTCTCCTTCATCTCCTCCCTCCCCCTCTTTAAGTCCACTGATAGGGGAGGTCCTCCTCCCCTTCCACCTGACCCTAGTTTATCAGGTTTCATCAGGACTGGTTGCAATGTCCTCCTCTGTGGCCTAGCAAGGCTGCTCGTCCCTCGGGGACAAGGAGAGGTCAAAGAGCCAGCCATTGAGTTCATGTCAGAGACAGTCCCTGTTCCCCTTACTAGGATACCCACTTGGATACTTAGCTACTATGGGCTACATCTGAGCAGGGGTTCTAGGTTATACCCATGAATGGTCCTTGGTTGGACTTTCAGTCTCAGAAAAGGCACCTGTGCCCAGATATATTTGATCCTTGTGGAGCTCCTGTCCTCTCCAGGTCTTACTTACTCCCCCTTATTTCATATGATTCCTTGTACTCTGCCCAAAGTTTGATTATGAGTCTCAGCATCTGCTTTAGGAGAAAACAAGAAACAGGACAGGAGCCTACCATAGAGGACCTCTGAAAGATTCTACCTAGCACTGTCTTTTTCTTAATTAATTTTTTTATATTAATTACAGTTTATTTGCTTTGAATGCCAGCTGAACCCCACCCCACCCCCAAGGGAAGAGTAGCCTTGCTAGGAGAACATGGCAACCAGTGCTGATGAGATCTGACAAATTAGGGTTTTTTTTGTTTGTTTGTTTGTTTTGTCTTTCATTTTTTAAAAATAATTTTTTTTTTCAGGCCAGGAGAGATGGCTCCATCATTAAGAGCACTGGCTTCTCTTCCAGGGGATCAGGGTTCTATTCCCAGAACCAAAAAGTCTGGGTCCAGGAGGCTTTTCTGAGACTGATACTGCAACTAAGGACCATGCATGGAGATAACCTAGAACCCCTGCACAGATGTAGCCCATGGCAGCTCAGTGTCCATAGTAATGGGAACAGGGGCTGTCTTTGATATGAACTCAGTGGCTGGCTCTTAGATCACCTCCAGCTGAGTGATGGGGCAGCCATAACTGCCCCAGAGGAAGACAAGGCAGCCAGTCCTGATGAGACCTGATAGGCTGGGGTCAGAGGGAAGGGGAGGAGGACCTCCCCTATCAGTGGACTGGGGGAGGGACCTGGGAGGAGAAAAGGGGAGTGTTCTATGGCAAGAATGTGTGTGCTAATAGAGAGAGAAGGGAGAAGAAGAGCAGAAAAGAGAAGGGAGGGGATAGGAGAGGGGGCTACAGCTGAGATACAACACGAATAAATTGTGATAAATAAAAAAATATATAAATAAATAATTTTTAAAAGCTAGCCATAAAAAAAAACAACTAAAAAAGCAGGAGCCATAACACATGTGCATCTGAAAAAGAACAGAGTAATGACCAAAAAAAAAGTCCTTGAAAAATCAAAGAAAGAAAATCAGTAAGATAAAAAAGCATATGTCAATGTGATAATATTTTAATTAAAATGTATAAAAATAAATAAAAAAATTAAAATATGTGTGAGTCCTTACCAGAAACAACAGATTCCTAGTCAATACACAATATAGTAAATTTGAAATCAGGTGAAGGAACTCTTGCTATTGAACCTGTTGTTTAAAGACATGCAATTTGTATGTTTACAAAAGACCATGATGTAATAGGAAATATGTGTGGAATCTGTGCACAGCTCTGGAGCTCATGTCCTTCTTACCTGTGTGAGTTCTGCTGCTCTAAGAGCACGGTAGGCCCCCAGATCTATGAGTTTTCCCTAACATCTTCTCTCAACAGTGTATGTTTTAGCACTTGGGATTTTCAGGATTCATACATATATTAACAGCCTGGTGTACAGAGTAGAAATATGTACCTGTAATTAATACATATGCATGTATGTGCATATTGGATAGATGTACACATAACATGAATTATGAGTTATATTTCTATACACAAACAAATGCTGACACTGGACAAACATCCTGAGGAATGAGTGTAAGAATGATGGATAAAAAATGATAGTGTGATCCTCCGGCCTCTGCCTCCTTCAGCGAATCCTACCGGTGTGCACCACTACAACCGGCAGGTTAATCCTGTCAAGCTATGAGCATGGAAGATCTTGCCTTAATTAGAAGAAGATATCAGAAGATGGGAAGATCTCCCATGTTCATGGCTTGGAAGGATTAGCATAGTAAAAATGGCCATCTTACCAAAAACAATCTATAGATTCAATGCAAGTCCCATCAAATTACCAACACAATTATTTTTTGTTTTTGTTTTTGTTTTTTTTTTAATGTTATTTTTCTCATTAGTTACATTTTGTTAATTCTGTATCCCAGCTGTATCCCTCATTCCCTCCCCAGTCCCACCCTCCCTCCCTCATCTCCACCCTGTCCCTTTCCAAGTCCACTGATAGGGGAGGACCTCCTCCCCTTTCATATGACTCCGTTTTGTCAGGTATTTTCAGGACTGGCTGCAAAGTCCTCCTCTGTGGTCTAACAGTACTGCTCCTCCCTTGGGAGGTGGGGAGGTCAAAGAGCCTGTCATTGAGTTCCTGTTAGAAATAGTCCTTGTTCCCCTTATTATGGGAAACCAATTGATTACTGAGCTATCACGGGTCACATCCGAGCAGAGGATCTAGGTTTTATCTTCTCATGGTCTTTGGTTGAGTGTCCATCTCAGAAAAGACCCTGTGCCCAGATATGTTTGGTCCTTGTGGAGCTCCTATCCTTTCCACATCAAACTCCCCTTCTTTCATATGATTCCCTGCACTCTGCCGAGGGTTTGGTTATGAGTCCTAGTATCTACTTTGATACACTGCTAGGTAGAGTCTTTCAGATGCCTTCTGCGGTAGACTCGTGTCATACGTTCAATGCATATCCCATTTGTCTTTCTAAATGAGAATTGATCATCATACCCCGTGTCTGCTTTCTTGATTATCTTCTTTAGTTGTATAGATTTGATTATGTTTATCGTTTCTTTTAGGTCTATATAAGCGAGCATATTCCATGTTTGTCTTTCTCCTTCTGGGATACTTCACTCAGAATGATATTTTCTAGATCCCACCATTTGCCTGCAAATTTCATGATTTCCTCTTTTTTGATTGCTGAGTAGTATTCCATTGTGTAAAAATACCACAATTTCTGTACCCATTCTTCCATTGATGGACATCTGGGTTGTTTCCAGGTTCTGGCTATTACAAATAAAGCTGCTATAAATATGGTTGAGCAAATGTCCTTATTGTGTACTTGAGCAAATTTTGGGTATATGCCTAGCAGTGGTATAGCTGGGTCTTGAGGAAGCACTATTCCTAGTTGTCTGAGAAAATGCCAGATTGACTTCCAAAGTGGTTGTACCAGTTTACATTCCCACCAGCAGTGGAGGAGGGTTCCCCTTTCTCCACAACCTCTCCAGCATGTGTTGTCACCTGAGTTTTTCATCTTGGCCATTCTGATGGGTGTAAGGTGAAATCTCAGGGTCGTTTTGATTTGCATTTCCCTGATGGCTAAAGAGGTTGAGCATTTCTTTAAGTGTTTCTCTGCCATTCGATATTCCTCTGTCGAGAATTCTCTGTTTAGCTCTGTTCCCCATTTTTTAAGAGGATTACTTGGCTTGCTGTTTTTCAGCTTCTTTAGTTCTTTGTATATACTGGATGTTAGCCCTCTGTCAAATAAAGGGTTGGTGAAGATTCTTTCCGAATCTGTGGGCAGTCATTTGTTTTGATGATGGTGTCCTTTGCTTTAGGGAGCTTTTCAGTTTCATGAGGTCCCATTTATTGATTATTGCTCTTAGAGCCTGTGCTGTTGGTGTTCTGTTCAGGAAGTTGTCTCCTGTGCCAACGAGTTCTAGGCTGTTCCCCAGTTTTTCTTCTAACAGATTTAGAGTATCTGGTTTTATGTTGAGGTCTTTGATCCACTTAGACTTTAGTTTTGTGCAGGGTGATAAATGTGGATCTATTTTCATTTTTCTGTATGTAGACATCCAATTAGACCAGCACCATCTCCAACACAATTATTTACAGATCTTGAAAAAAAAATTCTCAACTTCATATGGAATAAGAAGAAACCCAGAATTGCTAAAACAACCCTCTACAATATTTCTCAGACAATTAGGAATAGCACTTCCTCAAGACCCAGGTATACCACTGCTAGGTATATACCCAAACTTTGCTCAAGTACACAAAAGGGATATTTGCTCAACAATGTTCATAGCAGCTTTATTTATAATAGCCAGAACCTGGAAACAACCCAGATGTCCATCAATGGAAGAATGGGTACAGAAATTGTGGTATTTTTATACAATGGAATACTACTCAGCAATCAAAAAGGAGGAAATCATGAAATTTGCAGGCAAATGGTGGGATCTAGAAAAGATCATTCTGAGTGAAATATCCCAGAAGGAGAAAGATAAACACAGTATATACTCACTTATATAGACCTATAAGATATGATAAACATAATGAAATCTATACACCTAAAAAAAGATAATCAAGAGAGCAGACATGGGGTAAGATGATCAATCCTCGTTTAGAAAGACAGATGGGATGTGCATTGAAGGTATGACAGGAGTCTACTGAAGGCATCTGAAAGACTCTAACTAGCAGTGTTTTCAAAGCAGATACAAAGACTCATAACCAAACCTTCGGCAGAGTACAGGAAATCATATGAAAGAACTGGAGTTAGTATGATGGGGAAAGAATAGGAGCTCCAAAAGGACCAAATATATCTGGGCACAGGGTCTTTTCTGAGACTGACATTCAACCAAGGACCATGTATGGCTATAACGTAGAACCTCTGCTCAGATGTAGCCCGTGGTAGCTCAGTAACCAATTGGTTTCCCATAGTAAGGGGAACAAGGACTATTTCTAACAGGAACTCAATGGCTGGCTTTTTGACCTCCCCACCCCCAAGGGAGGAGCAGTCCTGTTAGGCCACAGAGGAGGACTTTGCAGCCAGTGCTGAAGATACCTGATAAAACAGGGTCAGTTGAATGGGGAGGAGTTCCCCCCTCTATCAGTGGACTTGGAAAGGTGCAGGGTGGAGACGACCAAGGGAGGGTGGGATTGGGAGGGAATGAGGGAGCAGGATACAGTTGGGATACAGAGTTAATAAAATGTAACTGATAAGAAAAAAATAAAATTAAAAAAATCATCTAAGAAGTACTTAGAGCATGATCATTTTAGTTTAAGCATGTTAGATGCGTGGTTACTGACAGTGCAGAAACTAAACAACTTTATAGTTCTGGAGACCGCATCCTAGCAAGCACAGCTATAAAAATACCAGAATTTTAACACATATAGAAGGAACATATTATTTAAAATTGCTAATTGCTACAAAGATATTCTCATTATATTGGATGTACAGAGAATATATAAAATAGAAAAAATAAAGAACAAAATTCTTTCCTGTCTATTGCGAATTTCACTACTAAAGACAAGTTACAGAGCTACTTGAGATTGTCTCATAGTTTCAGCATTCATGAACACACAGGTTGTTCTGGGGTTGCTTTTAGCTATTGGGAGTCCAGACACCCATATTCATTGATGCTAGAAGGAATGAAGTTTATGGAAGTGAATTAGCAGGATCCCAGTCCTGGGGTGAATGCCAGAAAGGGGCACTGGGACACGGCTTTTCAAGACATTTCAGTGATGTAGCCCTTTCAGTGACACAGCTCTTTCAGCATTGCAACTTTTATGTATCAGGGGAAATAGGGCTATATAAACCTTGCAGTAGTGGGTAGGAGTTTTGGAGGTAAGTATCATTGGCTGAGGTGTTGGGATGCTTCATTTACCCAGAGAAGAAATTCCAGGTGCTAGGTGGACATGTCCGTATGATAAAACCTGAAACCTGATCACCAGGTTATGTGAGTTCCTCAAGAGAGGCAGAGGTGGAGGTCCCAAGACAGTATGCACTAGGGACATGGAAATTCAGAACAGGGAGGAGAAATCCTTAATTATACTGCTCTCCAGATGACATTTTTGGGGCTTGAACACATCTTGACCTCACTCTTGCTCCATGCAAGTTCTCCCAGTATCATGGTTACGTGGCTCACACACACACACACACACACACACACACACACACACACACACACATATATATGTATTTGTAGAATCTAAATGTTTATGTATATGCATGCATAATGGAGGCAGTATCTCTAAAATATAAACATGTCATAAAGAAAGAAAACAATATATTAATTTGGATCCAAAAAAAAAAAAAAAAAAAAAAGATCTTCTGGCGGTATCTCCAACCCTGATCTCAAGCTGTACTATAGAGAAACAGTAATAAAAACTGCATGGTACTGGCATAGAAACAGAATGGTGGATCAATCGAACCGAATAGAAGACCCAGAAATAAACTCATACATTATGGACACCTGATCTTTTGACAAAGATGCCAAAACCATAGAATTGAAAAAAGATAGCATCCTCACCCTACCAAATTGTGCTGGTCTAACTGGATGTTTACATGTAGGAAAATGCAAATAGATCCATACTTATCACCCTGCATAAAACTAAAGTCCAAGTGGATCAAAGACCTCAACATAAAACCAGACACATTAAGTTGGTTAGAAAAAAAAATTGGGGAAGACCCTAGAACTCATTGGTACAAGAGACAACTTCCTGAACAGAACACCAACAGCACAGGCTCTAAGAGCAACAATCAATAAATGGGACTCATGAAACTGAAAACTTCTGTAAAGCAAAGGACACCGTCATCAAAACAAAACGACTGCCCACAGATTGGGAAAGAATCTTCACCAACCCTTTATCTGACAGAGGGCTAATATCCAGTATATACAAAGAACTAAAGAAGCTGAAAAGCAGCAAGCCAAGTAATCCAATTAAAAAATGGGGAACAGAGCTAAACAGAGAATTCTCGACAGAGGAATATCGAATGGCAGAGAAACACTTAAAGAAATGCTCAACCTCATTAGCCATCAGGGAAATGCAAATCAAAACAACCCTGAGATTTCACCTTACACCCATCAGAATGGCCAAGATGAAAAACTCAGGTGACAACACATGCTGGAGAAGTTGTGGAGAAAGGGGAACCCTCCTCCACTGCTGGTGGGAATGTAAATTTGCACAACCACTCTGGAAATCAATCTCGTGTTTTCTCAGACAACTAGGAATAGTGCTTCCTCAAGACCCAGCTATACCACTGCTAGGCATATACTCAAAATTTGCTCAAGTACACAATAAGCACATTTGCTCAACCATGTTTGTAGCAGCTTTATTTGTAATAGCCAGAAGCTGGAAACAACCCAGGTGCCCCTCAACTGAAGAATGAATACAGAAATTGTGGTACATCTACACAGTGGAATATTACTCAAGGAAATCATGAAATTTGCAGGCAAAAGGTGGGAACTGGAAAGGATCATCGTGAGTGAGCTATCCCAGAAGCAGAAAGACACACATGGTATATACTCACTCATATAGACATATAATATAGGATAAACCTACTAAAATCTGTACATATAAAGAAACTAATCTAGAGGGAGGACTCTGGTGAAAATGCTCAATCCCTATCCAGAAAGGCAAAGAGGATGGACATCAGAAGAAGAAAACAGGAAACAAGTTAGGAGCCTCCCACTGAGGGCCTCTGAAAGGCTCTGCTCTGCAGACTATCAAAGCAGATGCTGAGACTTATGGCCAACTGTTGGGCAGAGTGCATGGAATCTTATGAAAGAAGAGGGAAATAGTTAGATCTGGAGAGGACAGGAGGCCACAAGGAGAGCAACAGAACCAAAACATTTGTGCACAAGGGTCTTTCCTGAGACTCATACTCCAGCCAAGTACCATGCATGGAGATAACCTAGAACCCCTGTACAAATGTAGCCCATGGATGTTCAGTGTCCAAGTGGGTTCCATAGTAATGATGCGATGGAGTATCTCTGACATGAACTGATTGGCCTGCTCTTTGATCACCTCCCCCTGAGGGGGGAGCAGCCTTACCAGGCCACAGAGGAAGACAATGCAGCCACTCTTGATGAGATCTGATAGACTAAGATCAGAAGGAAGAAAAAGAAACCCTTCCCTACCAGTGGATTTGGGGAGGGGCATGTGTGGAGAAGGGGGAGGAAGGGAGGAGTTGGGAGGGGAGGAGGGAGGGAACTAGAGGGGGGATACAAAGTAAATAAAGTATAATTAAAAATAAAATTAAAATTAAAAAAAAATGATAGTGTAAAAAATTAAAATAGGTAAATCTAATAGATTGAAGTAGCACCTGATACCCTACTGATACCCTTTTTAATATTTTACATCGCAGTTCAAAATTTTAAATAATACATTAATAAGAGTTTTCAAAATGTGGGTGGGTGTTCTCTGCATGTTCATGTGTGCACCATGACATGCCTCGCGCCTGTGGAGGCAAAGCACGGCAGCAGATTGTCTGTAACTGGAGCTACAAATGGTTGAGAGCATGTGGATTTGGGGAGTCAAATCTGGGACCCTGGGAGGAGTAACAAGGGCTCTTAAGAATGGAGCCATCTCTTCACCCACTAAAGAGAATTTGTAAAAATCCCAACATCTGCATATACATGATTTTCTTCTCTCTGTCCTTTGCCCAGTGGATATAAATTTATAAAATTGGCAATATACATCACTTGCTAAAACATTTGTGTTAAGATTTAAGTAAATATGTTAGCTGTTTTTTTACATTTGTTGAAAAAATAAAAATGGGAGTTTGGTGCTAAATTTAGTCTTATTATTATCCTATTCTTATCTACTTTAATGCCTACACTAAACAGAAGGACATGTCACCCACGATTTTCAAGTAAGGTTTCCATTTTTAGAAATTACAAGTGATGGTTTGATTGAAGATTTTTAAAGAGAAGATGTGCTAAGAGATTTCCCTCAATGAAGATTTTAGCAAAGGTCCATATTGGTGCCAGTCTCACTCTGAGTAACGCTAAGCTCGTTGCTGCTGATGTTGTCAGGTATAGCTGCAAGCTATCGCACTAAACCAATAACTTGAACAGTTTCAATAGTATCAGTGTGAAGATAAACTAATGACTCCTAACTGATACCTTAAACTCAGGAGGCCTTTTCCCTGAGTTTGCAAATTTGACGTCTTATTTCACTGTAGTCTTTGATGAAGTCAATGGAGATTATTAAATGAATAATGTCTTCTTGACTATTTTGTATTTTTGTGTCCAAACATTTCTTTGCCATATTCTCATTTTCTGCCAGTATTCCCTCTTATCTTTTAAACCTTTCTTGCAATCATGACTTACATGGGGAAGTCAATAGTTCCCTGCCCAGTCTCTAATGAACAGATGCTCTTCAGTGTTATTGTACTGCTTTAAACATTATCTTATTTTACAATCAGTTAATCCTCTTACAATTATGCTTTTCCACTCATGGCTCTTCTACTAGACAGCAAAGCACTTCAGATCAGTGAACCTCACTTTTTAATCTTTGCTTCTCTTGTCTCTGACCCATGCTATCAAATGCTATATTGCCATTTAAAGTTCTGACATTCTTCAAACTCACCTGCAGTATCAGTAGGGATCATAGTATTTTACCAGAAAAAAAAGTTATACATAATGTTTATTTAAATATACATAATATATACATATACCTCATATAAAATAATGTAAATATATTAACATTTACTGAATCCAGTTTCCTTTAGTTTGATCACTGAAATTAAATTAAAAAATTAGGTTCAGCAAATGTTAATATATTTACTTAAAACTGTTATTGGACTGGGAATATGCCTTAGCAGGTAAAGTGCTGGCCTCACAAGCGTGGGGACGAGATTTTGAATCCCTAGTACTGACTGATAAAAATGTCTAGCAGGCATCAGAGCCTGCATGCAATACTAGAACTCAGGAATCATATATTAGAGATTACAGGAGCAAGACGTCTAGCTAAACTGACTGAATCAGAAAGCTCTGGTTTCAAGCAAGAGATCTTGCTTCTCACTACGTCAAGGAAGGCACCCAATGGCAATCTCTGGCCTCCACATACAAGCTTATGTCATATATGGGCATTGTGCTCATACATTGATGGGCAAGCACAAACATGTGCACACATGAATATGGAAATCCACATAAATGTCGGCACCTTATATTAAAATTAAATATAACAGTGTTCCTCTTAGTGGAACTAAGACAGTTGGTGTCTCCATTTGTCATACAGAGTGCAGTGAGGAAAAGAGAAAAAAGAAGTATCTAATACATTAGGTACTGTCATGGTGAAAGGTTGCTTAGTAATAGAGCAAGGTAGAAAGTTTCCACCTAATCTACTCAACCCACACTGCTGTTTTGATTTTGTTGTAGGTATTTTTCTTTCATTCTTTGATGCTTCCTATGACACTCTCAATTTTTAATGAATTTATCACAAATACTAGCTTATCTCATTGGCCAGGAAAAAAAGATGGACACAAAATAGAAAATGGGACTTACAGAATGACATGTCACTTAGCTGAATATAATTTATTGTTCAAAAGGTCTAAAGGAGCTATTTAAATAAAAAATGTAGGAAAACTTTTAAATTGTATTTATTTTTTTATTTTACAAAAAAATTACAGTTTATTCACTTTGTATCCCAGCTATAGCCCCCTCCCTCATCCTCTCCCAATCCCACCCTCCTTCCCTCATGTCCTCCCATGCCCCTACCTAAATCCACTGACAGGAGAGGTCTTCCTCATCTTCTCTCTGACCCTAGCCTATCACATCTCATCAGGCCTGGCTGCATTGTCTTCCACTGTGGCTTGGCAAGGATGCTTCCCCCTCAGGGGGAGGTGATCAAAGAACCAGCCACTGAGTTCATGTAGGAGACAGTCCCTCTTTCCCTTACTAGGATACCCACTTGGACACTGAGCTGCCATGCACTACACCTGTCCAGGTGTTCTAGGTTATCTCCATGCATGATCCCTGTTTGGAGTATCAGTCTCAGAAAAGACCCCTAGGCCCAGAATTTTTGGTTCTGTTGCTCTCTTTGTGGAGCTCCTGTCCCCTCCAGGTCTTTCTATCTCCCCAGTCTTTCATAATATTCCCTGCACTCTGCCCAAAATTTGGCTATGAGTCTCAGCATCTGCTTTGATACCTTGCTGGGTAGAGTCTTCCAGAGGCTCTCAGTGGAAGGCTCCTGTCCTGTTCCCTGTTTTCTCCTTCTGATGTCTGCCTCGTTTGCCTGCGTGAGGATTGATCATATTACCCAGGGTCCTCCTTCTTGCTTAGCTTGTTTAGATGTACAGATTTTAGTATGATTATCCTATATTATATTTCTAATATCCAGTTATAAGTGAGTATATACCATGTGTGTCTTTCTGCTTCTGGGATACCTCACTCTGAATGATCTTTTCTAGTTCCCACCATTTGTCTGTAAATTTCAGGATTTCCTTGTTTTTAATTGCTGAGTAGTATTCCATTGTGTAAATGTACCATAATTTCTGTATCTATTCCTCCATTAAGGGACATCTGGGTTGTTTCTAGATTCTGGTTATTACGAATAAAGCTGCTACAAAAGTGGCTGAACAAATGGCTTTGTTGTACACTTGAGCATATTTTGGATATATGCCTAGAAGTGGTATAGCTGGATCTTGAGGAAGCACTATTCCTAATTGTCTGAGAAAACACCAGATTGATTTCCAAAGTGGTTTTAAAAGTTTAAAATGGAGGAGAGTTTAAGAACTTGCATTTTTAGAATGTAAAAGAAAGAAAACGAACATAATTTGGAAGATGAGAAGACTGCAAATTTCGGATTCTCATCACTGTAATTCCTATGGACCAGTTCCTCTACTTCTGACATTCTTTTTCATGGAACAAGCATGAACTAGGAGTGAAAACCTACTTCAAGTGAGTACAAATATCAATATTATTAAAAGTTAGGGGTCACACAAAATAGTCTATGAGAGGTCTGGCATCAAATTTAAACAATCCATAATGAAGTGAGCAAATGAAGAACAGCCTGCTTATCTCTTAAAATAATTGCTGAAATTTCCTTGAACTGAATATGAGACTTCACGTTTGATTACTCAAATTTTCAGACTCTTAATTCCACTTTTCATGTTAAGAGTTTGTATAAACTGCTTCTAAATTCATAAATATGGGGGAACATATTGCTTTTATTTCCACAGGGCATTTGACTAATAAAAAAACAGGACCCAAATAACTTAAAGTGTTATTACAGTACTATTGTACAAAAATAAGACATATCTAATACATTATTTAATAATAAACTCCATCCTCTCTACTTAAGCTCAGTGGAAGTACATCTGTTGGTAAATTAATTATACAGTATATACTGTACTAAGATAGAAGAATAAAATTGATTTTATGGGGGATATACATAAAAAGATTTAGGATGATAAAGGTGAGAATCTATTCAGAGAAGCAAAGGATGAAGTACTGGAAATAAAAAATAAGAAAGGAGAGCTTTCTAAGAAGCTTGGAGAAACACAAAGGCAGTACAGGAAGTGTAGGCAATAGTCCACAAAGTCAAACCTCTCTGGAGACCAAAATGAAGATAGAAAACGATGATCACACCAGAAAGCATCTAACAACAAGCAGAAGATTATATATTTAACAATGCAGATTTCAAGCAAAAAATTAATTCATAAGATATAATGCAGGAGATGAAAAGGCACATGTGTGAGTGATCAGGAACCAACGAAGAAATTAGGAGGGAATTAAAATTTTCTGAGAGCCAACGGAAAAAGTAACAATAGGAGCTGTAGAGATGGTTGAGATGTTAAAAACACAAAGTCTGGTTACCCACACCCACCTCAGGCAGCTCAGAACCACCAGTATCTCAGCTCTAAGGGGTCTGATCTAAGACCTCTCCTGGCCTCTTTGGACACTTGTTTAACACCCGTGTAGACATAGATACAAAAATAAAAGTAAAATAAATCCTGAACTAAGAATATACTAACAACATAGCAGGTGCTTTGGGATAGAGTGAGAGTCATTCTCACAGGAGAGATTATAGCTGTGAGACTTACATTAACAAATAATAGAGACCTCTCAAATAAATAGCCTGCTAGTGTGCCTCGTTGTTTTAGAGAGCTAAGAAAAAACTAAAGCCAAAAGCATTGTAGGAAGTAAATAATGAGGAACAGAGAAGAAAGTAGTGAAATAAAGTCTGAAGCAACATAAAAAAATTATAAAAGAGAAGAGTTGGCTCATTGAAGAAAGAAGAATGATGAACCCTCAGTAAAACTAAAAAAAGAAAAGTAGAATGCACAAACCAAGAAAATTGGATTTTAAATGCAGAATATAGCAACACAGAGAATGAAATGAACAGAACCCCTAGGTTCACACATACACACACATTCTAACAAATTGTAAATTCTGAAGTAAATGGATAAATCCCATATCTAAATGCTGTACCATAATTTAACCAAGTGTATATATATTAAAAAAGCTTAACTTACCAATAATAAACGGTGAGGTTGAAACAATGATCTTTCTACAGACAAGAAAAACCCATGACTGCTAAATTCTAAGAAAAGACATTTAAGATTACCTAATCCCAATGCTCTATTAATTATTCCATAACACACACAAGGTAGTAATGCTCATGAACTAATTCTACAGGGAAAGCACTACACCGACACCAGTGCCAGATAATGATACAACAAAAGAAACATTATAGGAAGTGTCTCAATAAAATTAAAGAGGACAATGCAGCAGTCCTGATGAGATCTGATAAACTAGGGTCAGACTGAAGGGGAGGAAGACCTCCCCTATCAGTGGACTTGGAGAGGGGCAGAGGAGGAGATAAGGGAGGGAGGGTGGGATTGGGAGGGAATGAGAGAGAGGGCTTCAGCTGGGATACAAAGTGAATAAACTGTAATTAACATAAAAATAAATTTTTAATTAAAACATTAATAAAAAGAGATGAAAAAATTCTCTCTAAAATCCTTCTAGGTAGAATTTAGCAATATACTGAGGCACTAATGTATCAGAATCAAATTAGTATCATTTCCAATGACAACCTTTACAAATCATTTTATCACTTTCCAAATTTATATAGCCAGGTTAAATGTTAATTCATTCAAACTGCTGAAGCACTCAGTAGTTTTTCTGTTTCCAATCTGCCAATGCGAGTTCATTCCTCAAAACTCTTGAGTCAGTTAACCATTAAAAGTCATCCTCAAGGTCTTCCTTGTTGTTTAGCTTCTTTAGGAGTACAGATTTTAGTATGTTTTCTCTATATTATATAGCTAATATCCACGTATGAGTGAGTATATACTATGTGTGTCTTGCTACTTCTGGGTTACTGACTCAGGATGAGCTTTCTAGTTCCTACCATTTGCCTGCAAATTTCATGACATCCTTGTTTTTAGTTGCTGAGTAGTATGCCATTGTGTAAATGTACCAAAATTTCTATATCCATCCTTCCATTGAGGGATATCTAATTTATTTTCCAGTTCTGGCTATTACGAATAGAGCTGCTACAGACTCAGTCTCCAAGTGAGGTCCCTAGTAAGGGGAGCAGGGACTTCCTCTGGCATAAACTCAGTGGCAGGCTCTCTGGTCACTGCCCCCTGGAGGGTGTAGCCTTGCCAGGCCATGGAGGAAGACAATGCAACCACTCCTGATGAGACCTGATAGGCTAGGGTCAGACTGAAGGAGAGGAAGACTGCCCCTATCAGTGGTCTAGGGAAGGGTATAGGGGGAGGACAGTGGGATATAGAGGAGAGGAGGGCGGGGGCCACTGCAGGAATACAAATTGAATAAATTGTAATAAATGATGATAATATTTTTAAATAATAAAAAAGAGTCATCCTCAGAATTCCATATAAATACTATGGCATGTATCCACTACAAAAATAATTTGTTTATCAACAAAATACGTACACCCAAAGAATTCTAACCAACATGTATAATTCCGGAAGAATCACAATATGTTTTAAATTTAAAAAAACAGAAGTATTATAAAACAAAACAAAACAAAAACAAAAACAAAATCCATTACTGTTTTGACAAAGGTCTCAAAAATATACATTATATAGAAATGATAGTTTTAGTAGGAAACAATGATGTGAAAACTGAGTTTCAGAATCAAAATGTAAAGTGGATCACAAGCAGATCTGAACCTATTGCATGGGAACCACTTCAAAGTACAGCCTTAAGAAGATCTTTCTGGTTCCTACCATTTGCCTGCAAATTTCCTGGTTTCCTTGTTTTTAATTGCTGAGTAGTATTGCAATGTGTAAATGTACCACAATTACTGTATCCATTCCTCAACTGAAGAACATCTGGGTTGTTTCCAGATTCTGGCTATTCCTAATAAAGCTGTTATGAACATACTTGAGCAAATGTCTTTATTGAATGGTAGGGTATCTTTTGGATATATGCCTAGGAGTGGTATAGCTGGATCTTGAGGAAGCACTATTCCTAATTTTCTGAGAAAGAGCCAGATTGATTTCCAAAGTGGTTGTACAAGGTTACATTCCAACCAGCAATGGAGGAGGGTTTCCTTTTCTCCACATCCTCTCCAGCATGCATCATCCCTTGAGTTTTTGATCTTAGCCATTCTGATGGGTGTAAGGTGAAATCTCAGGATCATTTTGATTTGCATTTCCCTGATGAGTAAGGACATTGAACATTTCTTTAAGTGTTTCTCCACCATTCGATATTCCTCTGTTGAGACTTCTCTGTTTAGCTCTGTACCCCATGTTTTAATTGAGTTGCTTGGTTTGTTGGTGTTTAACTTCCTTAGTTCTTTATATATTCTGCATATTAGCCCTTTGTGAGATGTAGGGTTGGAGATAATCCTTTCCCAGTCTATAGGCTGTCCTTTTGTTCTGATGACAATGTGCTTTGGGTGAGGTAACCCAGAAGCAGAAAAACACAAATGACATATACTCACTTGTAAGTGGATATTAGCCATATAATATAGGATAAACATACTAAAATCTGTAGCCCTAAAGAAGCTAAACAACAAGTAGGACCCTAGGGAAGATGTTTAATCTTCATTCAGAAAGGCAAAGAGGATAGACATCAGAAGTAGGAGAAGACAAAGAACAGGACAGGAGGCTTCCTCAGAGGACCTTGATTACCCACCGGGGTAATCTCCTTGATACTGAGACACATAGCCAAATTTTTGGCAGAGTGCTGGAATCCTTATGGAAGAAGAGGGAGACAGAAAGAATTGGAGGGGAAACAAACTCCACAAGGAGAGCAACATAGCCAAAATACCTGGGCCTAGAGGTCCCTGCAGAGACTGATATTTTAACTAAGGACTATGCATGGAGAAGACCTAGACACCCTGCTCAAATGAACACCGTTTGCTGCTCAGTTATGAGTGTTTTCCCTAAGAAGGAGTACAGGGGCTGTCTCTGACATGAACTTAATGGCTTCCTGTTTGATCACCTCCCCCTGGGGGGATGCAGCCTTGCCAGGGCACAGAAGACAATGCAGCCAGCCCTGATGAGACCTGATAGGGTAGGGTCAGATAGAAAGGGAGGAAGACCTCCCCTATTAGAGGACTAAGGAAAGGGAATAGGGGGAGAAGAGGGAGGGAGGGTGAGACTGGAAGGAGACAAGGTAGGGGACTGCAGTGGGGATACAAAGTGAATAAATTGTAATAAATAATATATAAATAAAATTAAATAAATAGATCTTTCTGAACAGGATTCCAAAAGCCTATAAAGTAACATCAAGCCTGAAAAATGGACCTATATGAAGGTAGAAAGTTGTGCTGTTGCTATGCTTGTTTGCTTTGTTGTTGTTGTTTTCCTTTTATTGAAAATAAATTATTTTACATGCTATATATCCTGATTACAATCCCCCTTCCCTCTACTCCCAGTTCCTCTCCACCTCCCTTTCTTCTAGATCCACTTTCTTTTTGTCTCTCTTTAGAAATGAAAGTGCTTCAAGGATATAACAACCAAACATGACAAAATAAGATATAATAAGATAAATTACAAAGCAAAGATAGCAATCAGCAGGATAAAGATAGCATCCACATAAAAGAAGGACTCTGTCGCCTGCTTTCTGATCACTTCTCCCTGGTGGGAATGCCTCGCCAGGCCACAGGGGAAAAGGATATACTCAGTCTTGATGCCATTTGAAGAGCTGGGGTGCCTAGGGTGGGGGAGTGGAGGATTGGGTTCCCACTATCTTAGAAATAGGGAAAAAGAGATGAGGAAAAAAGGAAGAAGGGACCATGTGGAGAGGAGGGAGGAGGCTATGAACAGGATATAAAGTGATTAAATAGTTTTTTTTTAAAGAGAGAGAATAAATCACTGACTGATGAAGGATTAATACCTAGAATGTATAATGAACTCTAAAAACAAAAATCAAATCATTCAATAAATAAATCCACTCAAATTTTACTCACATAAAATTGTGACTTTCATAATTAGGATGAACCCATTTCTTTAAGGAGAGCTCTGTCAAGAACAAAGTATCTCATCTGTCGGGGATTATGATTTTGTTATTTGTATTGAAACATTGCTAGCATGTTAAGACTTATTTAAGAGTCTCTTATGGGAAAACATTTACATACATTTTGTCTCTTTAATGAGGAAATGCAGTGGTTTAGTTAATCAATAAATAATCACTTAGAAACACATTTGGGAATAAAATCAATAGCCACAAAATATCTCTTCTTATTTTATGATATGTCCAAGCAATAGCATAGAGTGAGAGGTCGGCCTTCTGCTATCTATACCCATTTAGTAGCTTCTGTGATTAGATGACCAGGAACCTTATATGTATATAATCAAGGGTATATAAAAGATACGCATAGCTTTAACATTCAGGTTCCTTCCTAGAACACTGAGAGCTAGGAAACTGAAAATTATGACATAAGCCAAGAGCACATTTATCTTTTGCTAATGTGAAATTATCCATTAATGATGCTTTTCAAAGGGAAAACTAAAATATTTTTCCTTTATGTTTTTAAAATCTATGGTCAAAAGCCCCAAATGTAGCATTTGTCTGGAAACTAACTGATACATTCGGGAGTGAATCTATTACTGCTTGAATACATAATCGTATTAAATAGCTGGCAATACTCCAGATATCTAACACAGTACAGTAAGAGAGATTACACTGCACAAAATTTTTATCTAGAGAAAATGTAATACAAAAATCTGTGGAGGACAAATGATATGATTGTATAATCCCAGAGAGTTGGATTAGGCATTTCTAAGCTAATAAAAATATTAGTTATGAGAAAAATACAAGTATAATTCCTTCTAACATCATTGGAAAACATCCCCCTTGGAAAATGTTAACTGTATAATATACTAAAGATGTTGAAAAAGATTAAATGATGATTAACAACCATTTAACACTTGTGACCATATTTCATCAAGCAGGATTTAAAATTATGCAACCTCAAATCATCTCAGAGAAAAGAAAAAGAACTAAAGTTAATTTAGAACTTGGAGAGACAGTGATCATTTTGGCTAAATCCTATAAAAAAGGCTCTCTTTTTAAAAACTGTTTTATTTGGGGTGTTTAGGCCTCAACCTCCCTTCCAATCTTCCAGACGTTACATGGGAAGGAAAAGGTTGGTGGGGAGAGGTGACTCAGAACCCTGTACTTCTACAGGCTGTTTAGGGTCAAGGGGTTCTTTCAGGGCTCTACACCAATCTCCGTCAACCACAGACTCAGGTAGCTCCTCCACACCACTGAGCTCAAAGCGTTTCTCTCTGTCTTTCTGTTCCAAATGGGCATACTGATTCTGGTCTTTGGTCTCTCCAAACTGCCACACACCAACACTGAACACCACCCCACTGTTTTCGTATCTTCTATTTATACTTTAAATCTAGAGCTCAACCCTCTCCTTACAGCATGCAGAAGGCTATTACCAGCTGGCAAAAACCAAGCCCTGCAGGAGACAGTTAACAGCTGTGGACAAACTATAGCCCATCTAAAATCCAACACTTGGCTTTAAAAAATATATATATACTTACACAACATAATTGAGTTTATGAAGGAACCAAAAATTCCATTACAGAGTCTACCATTTTAACATACCAGGTATGGAAAATAATGTACACTGGTATATAAGTGGAAGGTGCATGCAATGGTTTAGCATGCTTTGTGCATGCAATTAAGGAAAGGGCAGGAGAAGGGAAACATTATTCAGAACTGAGCATGGAAGAATGCGTTGATGCCCCTGAAAGCACAACTAGCAAGGACCTAACTAGTCATATTTCCACCAGTGTCTCCAGCTACTGAGAGTAAGGCTCTTCATGGAATTAGTTTGCTTGCACTGTTTTTCTTTCAGTATCTGAATCACTATGTCATACACATACTGAGTAACTTGTCTCACTTGGACTAAATTTTTTGGTTTGTACTGTTGTGTATCATCACAGCCTGCAGCCTCTAAAACATTTATTCACAGGAATAAACTGCAGAAGCAGAGCCAACAAGATGGATTTATGTAGTCAGATTTGCTTGAACAATGTGTTCACTGCATGTTAGAGCTTTGGGAAATCCAAAACCTGTAGGAGAGAGCAGCAGGCGAGACACTGAGCCAAGAGCTATGGGTGGAGAGAAAACACTTCCCCTCTCAGAATTCCCTACTTGCCAATGGTGTTCAGTACTGTACCGAAGCCGCCAGATACCTGGAAAAGGATCACACAAGTAATCATTGGCCACTAGAGTTATGAGATATTTATTGACACACAGCAGACTCATCTTTGAAAAATACCTTCATAGAAAAAGATTATAAGGTAAAAAATGGAATATATTAACTGTCATAAACAATGAACCAAAATCTAAGAATCTGGAAAAGCACATATTGAGATTATTTTCCCATATAGAAATTTATTTCATTTTGAGGTTTTTACAATGCAATACTACATGTAGATTGTAGGTAGGATGTATTTGGACAATTTACAAGGTATCATTAAGCACCATATTGGTTGTGACAAAACTGTGAAAGTTTCTACCTTCATAAATCTGTCACTTCAGCTTTAATATGCACCTTGACATGTCAAATTTTTATGTCCAGTTATGCTGTAATAATTAATACATGAGTGATGGTGGTCGTCCAAACAGTATTTTTCAATGCCACTCCTTCCAAAACACCTGCTTTGAAGCAATGTTGCGACTGTCACAAGGGTGGAGACTTCAGAACTGGACCTGAACTTACCAGAAAATCAGCTTTCCTCTGCAGACTGGTGTGGGCGTTTATCTTTCAGTGTGAGGAAGGAAAACATCCCTACCTGAACACTGCGAAGAAACTATACTCGCTTTTCTGGCATAAGTCCTATGCCGTGGCTTTTCTTCTCAGATATGCATCTGTCATCCCTGATAGGTTTTGAATTCCATCACCTTTCCATTTCCATAACACTGACCAAGCTTGCTGTAGAGAATGTCTCAGTAAATGTTTGGTGAAGGAATGAATCGTGGAATGAAAGAGTCCACTTATTTTTTAATATCCATACACCAAAGTTAAGTGAAAACTGAGACTATGGGGCAATTTTTGTTTTTTTTTTTATTTTTTGCATTATTTCTGTCATAAAGGGGTTATAAAGGTAATTTCCAAAGACAATGTTAAAAACACTAGCTCACAGTACATTAAGATTCTTTGTGTCTGTCATTTCCTACAGAGACCCAGTGGCTTCCCTATTGTGCAAAGAACATTTAGAAGCTACTATTTTAAAATAATCATTAAATTTTTGAATAACATATTTGCAGTAGAAAATGTATATATGAATTGAGTTACAGATTAAATTCTGGGGCTAAGCCAGGCCTAGAATCCTCAGCATCCCCTTGTCATCTGTGTTCCATAAGCATATCATAAAGTTGATGATTTATACAATTGGGTACTCTCACATTTTTATTTGGGTAATAAAATTAAAGAGCAAGAAACATTTTATCCTCTTGTTTAAAATGATCATTTTTTTAATGCTGAAATATATCAATTGTCTTAAAGAAAAATCCTTCATCCCCTTCTAGCCACACTTCTTACTGGTTTTATTACTTTCCCATAACACATAACCTCACAAGAAATAGACCCCTCTTTTTAGGAGCTTAAATTATTTAGTAAAACAAACAGGTTATATTGGCCGAAGTTAATTTTAATTTCATAGCAGTGAAAAAATTTAGTGAGAACTATCAGTAAAGGAGAGAGTTCAAGGTTGTCTATTGTTCTATATAAAATTGCCTGACTTAATCACGTGACTCTAATTACCTTTTCATTCTCTCTTGCTTATGTTATCTATCCAACGCATAGTTTTAAAAACTCAGGTGTATTACCATATCAGCCACATCAGGTCCATAGGCACTCCTTTGGCGTTCCCAGACCATAGCTGATAGTGAATAAATTATTATAGTATTTTGAAAAAGTACTTTGAAAAATTCATATATGAATGAATAATAATTATACTTTTCTCCATACTGGGGTATTTCTTATCTAAGTCACTAAGTATGCAAGCATACATTTGTATGAAGTGGAGCTTGCAATCTCTTGAAACATGTGAAAGTAATATATTTTTCTACTTTATGTATTTATTTAGTCTCTGAATATTCACTGTGGAAGACACTGAGCTAAATGACCCAGGTATAACCCTTCCTTCAAGTATCTTATAGTCTAGTAGCTCTGCACAAAAAATGCAGAAAACCGTGAACAGTGTTAATAAGCAGCATGGATGATGATCACAAGGAATTCCCAGGTGTGGAGTCTATCTATCTTCATTATGAATAATAAAAGAATTACAGGCCCAAGTCATCTAAACTTAAGGAAGAGTCAAATTGATTTGAGAGAGAAAACTAAGCACAGGAAGGAGACAATAACTTCAAAATATTTTTAACATAAGATAAACATCAGTAGAGGTACAGAGGCTATAAGAGGATTGTGGTAATTTAAAAAAAAAAGAAAATAAATACTAGGAGTTACGGTATACATAGAATACATGATTTATACCTCATTGTAAAATGTTGGTCACAAAGGGTCTGTAACTTAAAAGGATATGAATGTTGTGTCTAATATAGGTAAGACGATGTTACAGAGATGTCATGACTATTGACTGGGTATGGCAAACCAGGTCAGAGGGACTGAGGAACCAAAACTGTACACCTTCCTAGAGGTTGATGTTATGGTGATTTACTTATTTTGGTTACTTTTACAGATGGCAACTGAGTACAGGTCCTAGATCCCAGAAACAACAACCAAGTCAGATCCTTGGCTTCAGAGACAGATTCACTGTTGAAATGTACTGTAATTTCTGCATCCATTCCTCAACTGAAGGACATCTGGGCTGTTTCTAGCTTCTGGCATTTACAAATAATGCTGCTATAAACATAGTTGAGCAAATGTCCTTGTTGTGTTCTTGAGCTTCCTTTGGTTATATGCCTAGGAGTGGTATGGCTGGATCTTGAGGAAGCGCTATTCCTAGTTGTCTGAGAAAGCGCCAGATTGCTTTCCAGAGTGGTTGTACAAGTTTGCATTCCCACCAGCAGTGGAGGAGTGTTCCCCTTTCTCCAAATCCTCTCTAGCATGTGTTGTCACTTGAGCTTTTGATCTTAGCCATTCTGATGGGTGTAAGGTGAAATCTTAGAGTCATTTTGATTTGCATTTCCCTGATAACTAAGGATGTTGAGCATTTCTTTAAGTGTTTCTCTGCTATCCTATATTCCTCTACAGAGAATTCTCTGTTTTTAATTGGGTTACTTGATTTGTTGCTATTTAACTTCTTGAGTTCTTTATATATACTGGATATTAGCCCTCTGTCAGATATAGGGTTGGTGAAGATCCTTTCCCAATCTGTAGGCAGTCGTTTTGTTCTGAAGACAGCGTCCTTTGCTTTACAGAAGCTTTTCAGTTTCATGAGGTCCCAATTATTGTTTGTTGATCTTAGAGTCTACGCTGTTGGTGTTCTGTTCAGGAAGTTGTCTTCTGTGCCAATGAGCTCAAGGTTTTTTCCCACTTTTTCTTCTAACAGGTTTAGTGTGTCTGGTTTTATGTTGAGGTCTTTGTTTCTTTCCCATGATTTGGGCTGACAGTGAGATTACTGACTTTGTTGAATGTCTGCTATCTACTCTGCAATGTATTCAGAGGACACCAGCACTGTAGGTTTTAATTTAGTCACGAGAAGAATTCTCCTACTTATCATCAAACTTCATTACTTTTCCACTTATTAGTTCTAACATCTCAGGTAGGTTTCAAACTGTTGCATGAGACCAGTCCTGATCTTTGAAATGCAGAGTAAAATGTTAATGGGTCATCTCCTGCGGGAGTTCATTTTCCCGTTGTGATAGAGCTACACAATCCTAAACAGATTATGGAAACAATGTAGCTCTCCACACATACTATATAACTCTATATTTCATACAAACGTTTAATGCGTTTTAGACTATTTATATTTTCCCTATTTACTTCCACAGTGCTATAGGGATAATTTTCTTTTCTGGGAAAGATGCCAAAAAGTTATTTCAGTTACTTTAAATGAGAAATACCTTTATTAGTTAGGAAGAAAACTTTTCACTACAATGTAGACTAGAAACTTAAGAACAAAGGAAAAAAGTGTTTAATTTGTCACATTATCCACCAACAGGAAAAAAAAAATTGATTTTCAAGTAAATGAAATGTGTAACCTATATAAAATTTGCAAAATTTATAAACATTTATGAATAAAAATTTAATGGATGATATTGAGTGATTTATATTTGTTTAAGAAGATAAATCTTTGTGATTTACTTATGATCACAGATAATAATAACTTCATACAATTTTCTATTGCATTCTGGTGTCAAATTATGATAAAACATTAATTAAGGCATCCAGACATAAAACAAATATTTTCAAGATGACTATGGATGCATACTTCCCAAAATATGTTTTTGCTCTTTCCAGCTTCATTTTCCACTTCTTTGGATATGCTACCTAGCTCACATAGTCACCAGGTTTGCACCATTTCCCTGAATGCACTCTTCTTTTGTTGTGGTGTGCTGGGCTTTTCTCTCTGCTCACTGGAGCTGGCTCCTTTCTCCTGATTGGTTAGATTTCAGCCCTAAATGCAGCCTCTCCACATCTCTACTGGCACACCACCAAGTCAAAACTACACTCCTGAAATGAGATTTCTTTCTAAACCCTTTGTATTTGAAAGCGATTGGTGTTCCAGCTCCCAATTGGACAACCTGAGGAAATACAGCCCTTACAGCTATTTTCCACACATGCAAGAATACTAGAATACCAACTTTACAAAGAAACATCTGTAATGCTTAGTTAGCAGCCATTAGGTACACAGTTGTCCCCAGTAATTTCACAAATATACGTCCAATATATACATCTAAATATCACTTCAAATAGAATCACAATATTGTCTTCCAATAAGCAGAAAAAATGTAACTAATTTGTCAAAAAAGGCCTTTTTTGTGATTTGTTACAGTTGAAGTTATTTTTTCTTTCTTTTTCTTTTCTTTTCTTTCTTTCTTTTTTATTTATTACAGTTAATTTACTGTGTATCCCAGGTTTAGCCTCCTCCCTCAGCCTCTCCAATCCCTCCCTTCCTCCTTCTTCTTCTCCAAACTGCGTATATACAGATATAGAAAATAATTATGCATATAAAACATTACCAATGAGAAAGAAATGTATTTAACAAATCCAGCACACTAACAATTTTCCTATATTTAGAGGGAAAAAAGCAAGTTTGTATACTAATGACATGATATGCTTTTTCCCATTTCTCATAACCTGTGCAATGCATTTATTTAGATACTTGTTAAAATTTATTTCATGCCTTCATGTACCAATTAACAGTCATAGCAACACCATTAGTTATGACTCTCCTTTCTGTTGACTCTAGAACATGTCAAGTTAACAATTAAAATTAGGAATTGCGATGCTGATTATATGTTCATTAAATCATTTCTCTTTGTGTATAGATATAATGAAAATATACTTACCCAAATACAATCACACCACTATATTGATATTTTGATATAATTTAGGTTTTCATTTTCAATTTATACTAATATATCATGTATAAAATCTTTTTCACAAGTCATAATAAATAAATATCAGGCTTATTATAGACTTCAGAGAAGAAGCCTAAAATTGATTAAAGAGGAAATATTCCATCTGAGAAGAAAACTCAAGAAATAAAAAATAAGCTCACTGAGCTAAGATTCCTAACTCAAAACAAACACAGTATGAAATAAAACACAAAAATGGATGTGAATTGAGCAAGAAAAGGGCCAATCTAAAGAGAAAAAACACAACTCAATGAGCACCGGAAATCAATGAAGTAAAACTGGTCTGTCTCTGAAAATGAATGAGGTGAAAATGGCCCATTTTTGCCTCCATTGATTTTCACTGCTCATTGAGTGGTGTTTCTCTGTCCCTCTGAGGTCATATCATTTTCTGTTTCTTCTTCTGCTCCTAAGTAAGTCTTTGAAAGTGCTCTAAGTATCAGGAGGGCATTCTTAATGACTCCTTATATTCTCCAGCCAGAAATACACCATTCATTCAATAATTATAAAGCCTGCACTTACTATCTTTAGGCATCTAGATAGGCATGGTAGAAGATCAAAGAGCAAAGTGATATTAGTACCGATATGGCATTAACAATTAAGTCTTACATTTTAAAATTTTCTACAAAGTTATTTTCTCCCATGAAATTACTTAACTTTTGCTTCTAAAAACCAATGCCAAAAGTTAGCAAAGTTGAAAAACAATGCTAAAATTACATACGTAAAATATCTGACTACCCAACAATCGACTGTCAGAAACTTCGAGTTGGAAGGAACTATATTTTACCTGCTATCACTTTAAGCCAAAACTACAATTTTCTTTTAACCCAGTTGTGTTTACTAAGACTCAAAGCTAGCTTTATCCAGCTGCTTTGGTGAAGAGGCTGTCCCACAAGGAGAGGGTGTTTATCACTGAGTAAAGTACTCAGATAATATTTTTCAATATTAACATATGGCATAAAATTAACTACAATAGGAGGAAAGAGTCAGCAGAGCTTCGGAGACTTACTAACAAGGTGAGATGTAAATGAATGTGACTTAAGTTGCATACATTAGCAATAAGAGAGATATTTGATCATAACACATTTAAAAATTGCAACATAATCCCTCAGTATAAATATGAAGTGTGGCAGTTACTACAAATGGTTATTAATAAATAGCTTATAGAAATTCTTTTTTTTAATTTTATTTTTCTTATTAGTTACATTTTGTTAACTCTGTGTCCCAGCTGTATCCTGCTCCCTCATTCCCTCCCCAATCCCACACTCCCTCCCTGGTCTCCTCCCTACCCCTTTCCCAAGTCCACTGATTGGGGAGGACCTCCTCCCCTTTCATTTGACCCTGTTTTATCAGGTATCTTCAGGGCTGGCTGCAAAGTCCTCCTCTGTAGCCTAAGAGCACTGCTCTTCCCCTGGGGGAGGGGGGTCAAAGAGCCTGCCCTTGATATTCTGTTAGAAATTCTTAAAGGATGTTGTTTCCCATTCAAAAAAAAGTAAAAAGTGCAGCTAAACATTATTTGCAAAAGATAAGCAAATAGATTTTCCACAGACTTAAAACATTTTCAGCTCTAACTCAAATCAACCCACAAATCTGCACACACTCAAAAGCGTCTACACAAAGCAAGAAATACTGCAGTAGAATTTTCACCTATTTTGCAATTTTAAAATGGATTACTGTGGTACATTTACACAGTGGAATACTACTCAGCCATTAAAAACAAGACTACATCTGTGCAGGGGTTCTAGGTTATCTCCATGCATGGTACCTGGTTGGAGTATGAGTCTCTGGGAAGACCCCTGTGTTCAAATTTCTGGTTCTGTTGCTCTCCTTGTGGAGTGCCTGTCCTCTCCAGATCTTACTATTCCCCATTTCTTATATAAGACTCCTCTGACATAATCTGATTGGCCTGCTCTTTGATCACCTCCCCCTGAAGGGGGAGCAGCCTTACCAGGCCACAGAAGATGACAATGCAGCCACTCCTGATGAGATCTGATAGACTAAGATCAGAAGGAAGGAGAGGAGAACCTTTCCTATTAGTGGACTTGGGGAGGGGCATGAGTGAAGAAGGGGGTGGGAGGGTGGGATCAGGAGGGAAAAAGGGAGGGGCTTATGGGGGGATACAAAGTAAATAAAGTGTAATTAATAAAAAAAGTGAAAAAAAAACAGGAACTTATATAATAAAAATGATATGAGTGACCCTGGCCTATCAGGTCTCATCAGTTCTGGTTTCATTGTCTTCCTCTGTGGCCTGGCAGGGCTGCTCCCCCAGTGGGAGGTGATTGGAAAGCCTGTCACTGAGTTCTGTACCAGAGTCAGGTAGAAAGGGAGGAGGACTTCCCCTATAAGTGGAGTAAGAGAGGGCCATAGGGGGAGAAGAGTGAGGAAGGGTGAGATTGGGAGGAAACCAGAAAGTCAGGATACAAATTGAATAAATTGTAATAAATGATAATACATATGTATAAAGAAGAAAACAGGAAGTCTTGAAATTTGCATGCAAATGGATGGAACTAGAAAAGATCATCCTGAGTGAGGTAACCCAGACCCAGAAAGACACATATGGTATATACTCACTTCTAAGCTGACTTTAGTCATACCACACAGGACAGACATACTACAATGCACAGACCCCAAGAAGATAAGTCTGATGAACACCTTAAGCTCCATGTGGGCCCACAAGTTGGGGGAGTATGGAATATTTCTGACATAGACTATATTGCCCGCTTTTTTATCACTTCCCCTGATGGGACTTACAAGGACACAGGAGAGAGGTGAACTCTGTCCTCATATGAATAAATAAGCTGGAGTGTCTGGGTACAGGGGTTCGCCTTAAGATTAGGGGGGAGGGGATGGAGGATGGGTCTGGGAGAAGAGTATGGAGTGGTCTAAGAATGAGATGTAAATTGAATTAATTATAAAACATTATAAAACAAAACAAAACAAAAAATGGATTACCGACAATATTGGCTGGCTTTTTTACACCTCCCCCCCCCCCTCACACCTGAGGGAGGAGCAGCCCTGCTAGGCTACAGAGGAAGACTTTGCAGCCAGGCCTGAAGATACCTGATAAAACAGGGTCAGATGAAAGGAGAGGAGGTCTTCCCCAATCAGTGGACTTGGAAAGTGGTAGGGCAAAGATGAGGGAGGAAGGGTGGGATGGGGAGGGAATAAGGGAGCAGGATACAGCTGGGATACAGAGTTAATAAAATGTAACTAATAAAAAATAATTAAAGAAAGAAAAAAAAAGAAAGATGCCAAGAGAATCATCTTACTCTTCCATAGAAGGATCATCAAAAAGGATAATGTCCATGACCAGAATGTTGACTGTTAGTAGATGATAGATCTGCTAGCACCTATTTCTTGGACTTGCCATTCTTCAGAATGATGAGAATGAAATTACTGTTATTCATAAGTTAGCCAGAAAATGATACTTTAATAACATCCCGGATGGACTAAAACAGAAAGTTGAGTGGTCTGAGACCTAGCTACTTATAAAACAAAAAGGGAGGGGGAGGAATAGGGCCACAGGGAACTCCTACTTCACTTGAAAGTAAGTGTAAAGGGACTCCAGTGTGACTCAGAAGAGCACTGATGGTCTCCAGCTGATCTTCACACACACACACACACACACACACACACACACACACACACACACAC
>NW_026592118.1:4555028-4578237 GCF_907164565.1 Psammomys obesus | reverse complement strand
ACACACACACACACACACACACACACACACACACACACACACACACAGATGCACATGAGATGGCTTGCCAACAATTTGCCCTGAGAGATGTTACTACTGTTTCTAGTGATAATTTTATTTTCTTTTGTCCTCTAAGGATATTTTTTCCTTTGGTAATAGAAAAAAATGCACTAACAAAGTAAGTCTATTTTTAAACATCTGCTGCAACATGTTAATCATATAAATGCAAACTAGACATCACACACATTTTCTATGATGTTATTTTTGAAAAATCTTGATATTAATATTCATACATTGTTTATAGTTGCTCTACAATACAGTATTAAATATAGAATCATCATAATAAAATTATTTCTTTTAAAGATTTTATTATTTATTACATGTATATGTCTGTGTGGATATGAGTGCGGGTACCCATCAATGCCATAAAAGAGCTTCAAATCACTTAAAGCTAGAGTTGTGAAGCTGCTGATATGTGAGTTGGATGGAACTCAGGTTCTCTGCAAGAGGAGAACACACTCTTAAACAATGAGCCCTCTCTATAGCTCTCAAAAAAAGTAGGTAATATAAAATCTTAATATTCTAAATAAGGTGATCCATTTGAATCGAGGGCTTTTTTAAAACCAAAACATCCTCAAATGTCCTGCTGGAACTTTTAAAACAATCTGATAAAAATGGACAGTACAGGGGGAAAAAATCTAAGTTTCTAGGTTACTTCAATATTTATTAAAAGAAAACACTTAAGAATCTGTATTGTAGGCATACATGTAGAAATACATGCTTGCCACCACATTAAAGGTGTACCAGGGTAAGAGACAAAAGGCTAGGAGTTATGTATTTGAAATTCATGGGAGTCATAAAATAATAAAATTGTAACTAAACTAAAGCCATTCAACAATGAAGACATTACAAAAGCGTGAAACCATAAAGGGTGGGCACCAGATTTCATACTAAGATTAGCTGGAGTTCCATTAGATCTCTCATATCAGAAAACTCTACAGTGAGCCCTCCAAAGAATTCACATAGGAGTCTAATTATAGTGGCTCACTGAAGTCAAGAACTGAAATACAGGGTGTATAACTGGTTCCTTCTCCTTTATAGGAAGATTTATCTTGGAAGGATAAGGGAGAGCAACACCGAAGGAGAAGGAGGAGGAAAGTTTAGTAACACTTGCCAGGCCACAGAGGAGGACATTGCAATCAGTCCTGATGAGACATGATAGACTAGGGTCAGAGGGAAGGAAGGGAGGTCCTCCCCTATCAGTGGACTAGGGGCGAGGCATAGGGGGGAGAAGAGAAAAGGAGGGTGGAATTGGGAGGAGACAAGGGAGGAGAGCAGAGCCAGGATAAAAATTGAATAAACAATAATAAATGCCAAAATTTTTTAAAAGTTATAAAAAAAAGAAGCAACATCTCTAAACATTTTGTGATAAAAATAAAGGTGCTGACTTTCTTTGGGCATAAGCTATTCAGATCAATGACATCTCAGTTTTCCCAAAACAGTAAGTCGTGGAAAGTAAAATACAGAATGGAATGAGATAAATTTATTATGGATGCCATAATACATTTTTGTGTTGATTTTATTAGGAAAAGGTTAATCAACAAATCAAATACTGAAATTCAAGTATCATATATAAAAGCTTTTCTGTCACAAAAATAATCAAACATTTACTAACAATACGTTAAGGACTCTGAGAGATATCGCGGAAGCAGTTATTAAGAATAGTTTAGTAGTAAAATGTTAGCTATAAGAAAATGATGTAAAAGCATGGTGTACTATTATTTTTATACAATTTTAAAATTTCAATTAATTAATTCATTTCTTCACTTTACAGCTCCTTCCTCTCTTCCCCATCCCACCCTCTCTCCATCTTCCCTCATTGCTCCTCCCCTACATCCCAGAAAAGAAGAGCTTCCTCCAACAGGACTCTCCCCAGTTCATCATTCCACAATAGGACTGAGCGAGGCAGCCCTTAATATCTAATAAAATTTTTATATAATTTTTATTACAAATCAAGCTTATTAAGTATATCGTTATAAAGTATAAAGTCCATATTTTTCCATTATTAATTTTCAATTTTTTAAAATTTATTTACTTTGTATCTCAGCTGTAGCACTCTCCCTAGTCCCCTCCCAATCCCACTATCCCATCCTCTTCTCCTCCCATGCCCCTCTCCAGTCCACTGATAGTGGAGGTTCTCCTCCCCCCCCTTTCATCTGACCCTAGCCTATCAGGTCTCATCAGGACTGAAGGCATTGTCTTCCTCTGTGGCCTGGCAGGGCTGCTACCCTCCATTTAGGGGGAGGGGACCAAAGAGCCAGCCACTGAGTCCATGCCAGAGACAGCCCCTCTTCCCCTTACTAGGGTACTTGGATAATGAGCTGCCATGGGATATAGCTGTTCAGGGGTTCTAGGTTATCTCCATGCACAGTCCTTGTCTGGAGTATTAGTCTCAGCAAAGACTCATGGGTCCAGATTTTATGGTTCTGTTGGTCTCCTTGTTGAACTCCAGTTCCTCCAAGTCTTTCTATCTCCCTCTTTTTTTATAAGATTCTCTGCATTCTGCCCAAAGTTTGGCTATGAGTCTCAGCATCTGCTTTGATACCCTGCTCGGTAGAATCCTCCAGAGACTCTCTGTGGTGGGCTCCTCTCCTGTTCCCTGTTTTCTCCCTTTTCTTATGTCTATCCAGTTTGCCTTTCAGAATGAGGATTGAGCATCTTACCCAGGGTCCTACTTCCTGCTTAACTTCTTCAGGTGTACAGCTTTTAGTATGTTTAGCCTATACTATATGTCTAACATTAATTTAGAGTATACACCATGTGTGTCTTTCTGCTTCTGAGTTACTTTAGTCAGGATGATCTTTTCTAGTTCCATCCATTTGCCTGTAAATTTCATTATTTCCTTGCTTTTATTTGCCGAGTAGTATTCCATTGTGTAAATGTACCAAAATTTCTGTATCTATTCCTCTGTTGAGAGACATCTGGGTTTCTCCATATTCTGGCTATTACAAACAAAGCTGTTACGAACATGGTTGAGCAAATGTCCTCTTCTATATTTGATCATATTTTGGATAGATGCCTAGGAATGGTATAGCTGGATCCTAATTTTCTAAGGAAGTGCCATATTGACTTCCAAATGGCTGTATAAGTTTATATTCCCAGCAGTGGAGGAGTGTTCCCCTTTCTCCACATCCTCTCCAGCATGTGTTGTCACTTGAGGTTTTGATCTTAGCCATTCTAATGGGTGTAAGGTGAAATATCAGGGTCATTTTGATTTGCATTTCCTAGGTGACTAAGGACTTTGAGCATTTCTTTAAGTGTTTTTCTGCCATTTGGTATTCCTGTATTGAGAATTCCCTTTTTAGCTCTGTACCCCATTTTTTTAATTGGATTACTTGATTTGTTTCTATTTAACTTCTTGAGTTCTTTATATATTCTGGATATCAGCCCTCTGTGAGATGTAGAGTTGGTGAAGATCCTTTCCCACTCTGTAGGCTGTCGTTTTGTTCTAAGGACAGTGTCCTTTGCTTTACAGAATTTTTTCAGTTTCCTGAGATCCCATTTATTGATTGTTGATCTTAGAGTCTGTGCTGTTGGTGTTCTGTAAGGAAAGTTGTCTCCTGTGTAAATGAGGTCAAGGCTTTTCACCACTTTTTCTTCTAACAGGTTTAGTGTGTCTGGTTTATGTTGATAAATTGGACTTTGATCCATTTGGACTTTAGTTTTGTGCAGGGTGATAAGTATGGATCTATTTGCATTTTTCTACTAGTAGACATCCAGTTAGACCAGCACAATATATTGAAGATGCTAGCTTTTTTCAATTGTATGGTTTTGGCTTCTTTGTCAAAAATCAAGTATCCGTAGGTGGGTGTGTTTACTTCTCGGTCTTCTATTTGAATCCATTGATCCACCATTCTTGTTTCTATGCCAGGACCATGCAGTTTTTATTACTATTACTCTATAGTACAGCTTGAGATCAGGTATGGAGATGCCTCCAGATGATCTGTTGTTGTACAGGTTTGTTTTAGCAAATCCGGGTTTTTTGTTTTTTCCTATTAAATTGAGAATTGTTCTTTCAAGTTCTGTAAATAATTGTGTTGGTATTTTTATAAGAATTGCATTGAATCTGTAGATTGCTTTTGGAAGGATGGTCATTTTACTACCAACCCATGAGCATGGGAGGTCTTTTCATCTTCTAGTATCTTCTTTAATTTCTTTCTTCAGAGCCTTGAAGTTTTTTCATACTTGATTTTCACTTGCTTGGCTCAAGTCACACCAAGGTCTTTTATGTTTATTGTGGCTATTCTGAAGGATGTTGTTTCCCTAATTTCTTTATCAACCCTTTTTTCTTTTGCACACAGGAAGGCTACTGATTATTTTAGGGGGTTAATTTTGTATTCAGCCACTTTGCTGAAGGTTTTTATCAGCTGAAGGATATTTCTGGTAGAATTTTTGGGGTCACACATGTCTAGTATCATATCATCTACAAATAGTGATACTTTGACTTCTTCCTTTCCAATTTGTATCCCCTTGCTCTCTTTTAGTTGTCTTAGTGCTCTAGCTAGGACTTCAAGTACTAGAAGAAGAGATACTGGGAGATGGGCAGCTTTGCCTTGTTTCTGATTTCAGTGGGACTGATGAAATTTTCTCTCTGTTTATTTTGCTGTTAGCTATAGGCTTGCTGTATATTGCCTTTACTGTGTTTAGATATGTGCCTTGTATCCCTGAACTCCCCAAGACTTTAAACACGAATGGGTGTTCGGCATCTGAGGAGATGATTATGTGGTTTTACTACTTCAGTTTGTTTATATGGTGGATTACATTGATGGATTTCTGCATATTGAACCACCCCGGCATGTCTGGGATAAATCCTACTTGGTCCTGATGGATAATGTCTTTTATAAGTTCTTGATTCGGTTTGCGAGTAGTTTATTGATTACCATAGTGATTGTATAAGTTTGTACTCCCACCAGGAATGGAAGAGTGTCACCTTTGCAATACAGTTTCACCAGGATTAACTGTCATTTGTGTTAATGAGCTTAGCATTCTGATAGGTGTTAGATCGAATCTCAAAATTGTTTTGATTTACACTTGCCTGATAGGTAAGAGTGTTGAACATTTCTTTAAGTGTTTCTCGGCCATTTGAAAATCTCTAATGAGAATTCTCTGTTTAGGTTTGTACCCCATTTTTAATTGGATTTTTTTTTCATATCTAGTTTCTTGAGGGGTTTTTTTTGGTATATTTTGTATATTAGAGGTCTATCAGATATGGAGTTCGTAAAAATTTTTCCCATTCTGTAAGCTGTTATTTTATCCTATTGATTGTGCCCTTTGCCCTACAGAAACTTTTCAGTTTCATGAGGTCCCATTTATTGATTGTCAATCTCAGTGCCTGCACTATTAGTGTTGTGTTTACAAAACTGTCCCCTGAGGCAATGCATGCAAAGCTATTCCCTACTTTCTCTCCTATCAGGTTCTGTGTGCTTGGTTTTATGTTGAGTCTTTGAAGCTCAGGTGTTAAAGGCAAGGCTCAGTCTGCTTTCCTGTGCCAACCTGGAATGTGTTCCCAGGTGTGGCACTGTACAGGCAGTGTGGGATCCTTCCACATTAGTCATTTAGCAGGAAAATGCCCTGTGCGTCTGAAAGGCTTTGCCCTGCAGACTATCAAAACAGATGCTGAGCCTGATGGCCAACTGTCGGGCAGAGTGAATGGAATTTTATGTAAGAAGTGGGAAATAGCAAGAGATGGAGAGGACAGGAACTCCACAAGGAAGGCAACAGAACAAGAAAATTTGAACACAGGGAACTTCCCAAAGACTCATACTCCAACCAAGTACCATGCATGGAGATAACCTAGAACCCCTGCACAGATGTAGCCCATGACAGTTTAGTGTCCAAGTGGCTTACATAGTGATCGGAAGAGGGACTGCCTCTGACATAATCTGATTGGCCTACTCTTTGATCACCTCCCCCTGAGGGGGGAGCAGCCTTACCAGGCCACAGAAGAAGACAATGCAGCCATTCCAGATGTGATCTGATAGACTAAGATCAGAAGGAAGGAGAGGAGGACCTCCCCTATCAGTGGATGTGGGGAGGAGCATGCATGCAGAAAGGGAAGGTAGGGTGGGATCAGGAGGGGAGGAGGGAGGGGCTTATGGGGGGATACATAATGAATAAAGTGTAATTAATAATAATAATAATAATAATAATAATAATAATAATAAAGAGGAAAAAAAAGAAAATGCCTTGTGTACTTGCTTTCAAGCCTATTTGATAGAGACAGCTTCTCAACCAGTATTCTTGTGTCAAGTTTAATTTTTTTAAAAAAGCAACTAACACTTAAATGAAATTCTATTCTTGAGTTTAATAATTTTGTAAAATTTATGTATTTGTATGCATAGTTTAAAACTGTTACAATATAATGCTATAGTTAAGCCAAATTTCTTGTTTTATTTTATATTAAATGTAAATAGTATAAAATTCTTATTGGTCCAATATGTTATCCGTATATAAGTTTTCTATACTAAAATTTAAATATCATGTAATGGAAGAAAATGCTCTTTAATATGTAATGCATGCATAACAAATACATGAAGACATTATTATTTGATCAGTTATTATGTAAAATAAATTCTCCAGTGGATTAGAATTGCTCAAGACTTTGCATATGTGTTAGAAATAGCAAATGATACATCAGTTAAGCAAAAGTTTAATAAGCCAAAAACAGTGAGGGAAGTTTAATTTGCAGTACTGTTCAATAAAAACTGTAAACTTGGATGGAAAAATGCACAAATGTAAAATTCTTAAAATACCTATTTGATTAAAATTTTATTTTGAAGATGAAAATTACATGCGTAGTTTGTCAAGAGGATCATGATATTTGCTTTCATAGAGTGGGAAATATACTGCAGTCTTAAAGCTATGATTTACTTCTAATATGACAGATTAGATTAGATTCACAGGCTTATTTTTATTTATTTAGTATTCAGACTATTTCCCCATAGTCAGATATTTAAAAAAATAATGCTAGGATAACTGAATTTCAATATCAATCAACTACAGAAAATAATTTTCTACTTTCATAGGTTTTTAAAATTTCTACAAATATATAAGCATTAAGAGAATTAATGTAAAATGCTTGGGACCAGAAGCATTTCAAATCTCATAATAATTTATAATTATTATTTTGGGACAATTACCTAATCTGTATCACAGTAATATCCAAAATTCCCAATTTCCAAATCTACATTTCATACTCTTTGTGCATCACAAGGATGCTAAGCTGTATTAGTTTCTAAAATACACAAGAGAAACCACAGCCAAAGACAGAAAATCACACCTGACTGTGTACACATACTTCCCTTCTCAGACAAATGCGAAGCATTACATTAAGTGTTATCTGATAGTCTTTTTTAAATACATTAGATGTATTAAACATGAAAATCTGTTACATGTGAAAACTAAAAAAAATATATAAAGTTGCCATACTTTCATTTATTTGTTTGATTTCTAAGAGTTAATACAATACATATAATGCTTTTTCTTTCTAAGTTTTCTAAGATTCACTCAAGTGTGTATATCTCACTTACCCACCTCATTTGATTGTCCTTCAAATCTTGTAGATAGAGTTTTTAGCTGACATTTCAGTTTATTACAGGCATAAAGAAGTAAGTATAAGTTTGAAAACCTTGTTAGCTAACACCAACTGATCCTTTAGCAGCGGCAAATATTGCAAGAGAAAGAAAGCTACAACAAATCTCTGTTATGCCCACACGTAATCCTTGATACAGTCAGTATTATTTCACTCCAAAATCCTATAAAGTTTGGTTTTGCAAAGCTGACTGGTGTCGAAACCAGTTGAAGTTATATGAAAGTCCATGAAACTCATTGTGGAGTCCCCTGAAACAATGTAGTTGAGAATGGATGCCACCCTGCAGAGTTGGTTGAGCGAGCCATCCACTAAAACACTGGTAGTGTGACACTACCAAAAACAAAGGTATGTGAGATATGTGCCAGGAAATACGTCCATGTGTTCTCTGTGATTGAATCTTGTTTATGAAGAGGCTTGTTTCCACTACTGAGCTCTATAAACGGAATTTCCTGTATTCCACTTCTTCAAACATTTCTTGCTGGATTGACATGTCTGTGTGAATGCATGATGACATGCATTTGAAAGCTTTACTGCATTCAAAGTCCCACTTCCAATAGTCACAGCAATTTGCTGCTTTCACATTGGATGAACCTCTGCAATTCTTTGCTGTTGCCAGCTATAGGAGAAAAAGTGACATTGTTTCTTCAAATCCTTAAAGCACACTTTGTGCAAACTCAGTCCCATCTTCTTGTTTCAACTAGAAAGCTCTCTGGGAACCAAGCCCTCCAATAACCTCTGCACACAAAAGTACTTCATGCATGACTTTCTCTAAATCTTTCAGTACAGGTGTTCAAGTAAAGCTCCAGCTTCTGGCTGTTATGAATAAAGCTGCTACGAACATGGTTGAGCAAATGTCCTTGTTGTGTACGTGAGCATCTTTTGGATATAAGCCTAAGAGTGGTATAGCTAGATCTTGAGGAAGCACTATTCCTAGTTGTCTGAGAAAGTGCCAGATTCATTTCCAAAGTGGTTGTACAAGTTTACATTCCTACCAGCAGTGGAGGAGGGTTCCCCTTTCTCTACAACCTCTCCAGCATGTGTTGTGACTTAAGTTTTTTATTTTAGCCATTATGATAGGTGTAAGGTGAAATCTCAGGGTTGTTTTGAGTTGCATCTCTCTGGTTGCTAAGGACATTGAGCATATGTTTATTCATAATAGCCAAAACCTGGAAACAACCCAGATGTCCATCAATGGAGAAATGCATACAGAAATTGGGGTACGTTTACACAATGGAATACTACTCAGAAATTAAAATCAAGGAAATCTTGAAATTTGCAGGCAAATGGTGGGACCTAGAAAAGATCATCCTGAGTGAGGTATCCCAGGAGTTGAAAGACACACACGGTATATACTCACTTGTAAGTAGGTACTAGACCTATAAGATAGGATAAACATACTGAAATCTGTACACCCAAAAAAGATAAAGAAGAAAGAGGACCGTGGGTAAGATGATCAATCCTCACTTAAAAAAAATGAATGGGATGGACATTGGAAGTAAGAGAAAACGAGAAACAGGACAGGAGACTACTGCAGAGGCCTTCTGAAAGACTCTACCGAGCAGTGTATCAAAGCAGATGGGGAGACTCATAACCAAACCTTCAGCAGAGTGCAGGGAATCATATGAAAGAAGGGGGAGTTAGTATGACCTGGAGAAGACAGGAGCTCTACAAGGACCAAATATATCTGGGCACAGGGGTCTTGTCTGAAACAGATTCTCCAACAAAAAAACATGTATGGATGTAACCTAGAACCCCTCCTTGGATGTAGCCCATGGTAATTCAGTATCCAAGTGGGTACCCTAGTAAGGGGAACAGGGACTATTTCTGACATGAACTCAATGGTTGGCTCTTTGACATCCCCCCCCCCCCCGATGGAGGAGCAGCCTTGATAAACCACAGAGGAGGACATTGCAGCCTGTCCTAGTGAGACCTGATAAGCTAGGGTCAGATGGAAGAGGAGGAGGACCTCCCCTATCAGTGGACTTTGAGAGGGGCAGGGAGGATATGAGGGAAGGAGGGTGGGATTGGGAGGGAATGAGGGAGGGGGATACAGCTGGGATACAAAGTAAATAACCTGTGAGATATATATATATATATATATATATGAAAAGCTCCAGGAGTAGTAATTAATTCTCATTATTAATTATCAACAATTTTTAATATAAAAGTGGAGCAAATGTATTTGAAAAAACAAAACAAAACTTTAGGTAAGAGATGTATGAGGTCCTAGCTCTTAGAAAGAGCTATATGTACAGAGCATGAAGTATGTACCATACTGCAGTAAAAGCCCAGCTGGATTAAATGTTGAACTTAAAAGCTAAAGAATAAAGTAGAATGAATGTAGGTCATATCTCGCACGCTAAGAAAGATCTTGAAAAGAATAGCATGTAGCGTGTCTCACTCCACTGTAGACACTGTAACATCAGCTGACACAGCAGCTGACAGAGCGCACAGTTAGAGATCACCTGACATGTTATAGATATGAATTCTAGTAACGCCTGTGTAAGTTGGGTAGCATTAGTTCCACGCTCTCTTTTTCATTCTGAAGGAAAGTTCAGCGAAGTTAATTAATTTCTATTAAATCACCTATCTAGATACTATGCAGTCAGGACTTAAATTAGGAAATACCATAATCACACCAGTCACATCTGTCTATTTTATATTGAGCTATGCCTACTCAGTCTATGTGGTAAGCGGGCAGCTGAATGCAGAAAAAAAAGCCACACAGATATATGAAACAAAGGTTGTGGAGGATGAAAACCTCATATGCCACAGATCACTGTGTTTCCTGAAAGTCTGCTCTGGAACAACCTTGGGAGAGAATTATGACTCATGAAACTCAGTAAAATTTCAGTACAAAAAAATGTGAAACAAGTTAAAGTTTTACCTTTTGATTTCACTCTTTAGTATTTTTTTATACACAACTCATTTTGTTCTAGTGTTTGACATTTTGGAAGTTGTTTTTTTATTATCTTTATTTTTTACAATTTATTCACTTTGTAAACTGGTTGTAGGCTCCCCCCTCTCCTGTTCCCACCCTTCCTTTCTCTTCTTCCCCTATCCCTCTCCCCTAGTCTACTGATAGGGGAGGTCCTTCTCCCCTGCTATCTGACCCTAGCCTATCAGGTCCCATCAGGACTGTCTGGTTCCTTTTCCTTTGTGAGCTGCCTATGTCATCCCACCAGGGAGAATTGATCAAGGAGCAGGCAACCGAGTTCATGCCAGAGACTGTCTCTTCTCCTTTTACTAGGGAACCCACATGGAGGCTGAGCTATTTATGGGCTACAAATGAATGGGAGGTCTAGTTCCTCTCTATGCATGGTCTTTGGTGGCTGCATCTGTCTCTACAGTCCTCCCTGGGCCCAGATTTTTTTGGCTTTGTTAGTCTCCTTGTGAGGCTCCTGTCCTGTCTGCATCACTCAGTACCCTTCTTCTTCCATAAGACTCCCTGTGCTCCGCCCAAAGTTTGGCTTTGAGACTCTGCATCTGCTTCTATCCCTGATGGATAGAGTCTTATTATGCAGACATCATTTATGGTTAATGTAGTAATGCTGTCCCCACAGTACTCATAATATAAGGACTGATTACTGTATGTAAACCAGTCACTCTTCAATACACAGTAAAGATGTTTTGTTTTGTTTTTTTGGTTGAAATTATAGTCCACTTTAACAGTCACACTCATGTTGGAAACTCTTGCTTATTTTTCTACATAACAATGTATTTTAACTAGCTAGTGTGGGATGATTTACCTGCTAATACTACCGTGATAGGACACCATGACCAAAAGTAGATTAGGGAGGAAAAGGCACATTCCCACATTTTCCACATCATAGTCCATCATCAAAGGAAGTCAGGCAGGAGCTCAAGCTGGGCAGAAATCTGGAGGCAGGAACTGGTACAAAAACCACTGTGGAGTGCTGCTTACTGCGTGTTCCCCGTGTCTTGCTCAGCCTACTGTCTGACAGCACCAGGAGCACGGGTCAGAGGGGCTGCCACCTACAGTAAACTGCTCCAATCCCACATCAATCCACCAATCAAGAACATGCATCACAAGTCCAGTGGTTGGGGCATTTTCTCAATTGGAGTTCCCTGTTCTAAAAAAAAAATCTAGCTAGTGTCAAGTTGACACAAAACTAGCGCAGCTGGGCTATCATGAAAATTAAACTTCTATTATAGTGACTTGAAAGATTCTGCTAATTAAATACTGAATACTTGACTATAAAACATGTAATAATTGTCTAAGACTTAATTTTATCATCTGGATATAGTTAGTTTCCAATCGGTGCTATGCTTTATTTTCATTCATTACCAACCTTTAATTCTTAGTAAATATATAATTGTTTTTGGCTATGCTCTGTGTAAAAAAGCTGTTATGTCATTGCAAATCAGCAGGTTGTGAAGGATACTCTGTTTCTGGAGCTGCTGAAGTGGATATTTTTGTTTGAAGTACTAGAGCAACTGTAACATGCTCTTGTACCTTTCCTCAGTCCACAGGATATGCCATTGCTTGGAAGCAGTGGAGAGATGAAGACTGAGCTATCCCACATATCAGTACTGAAGTTTTACATTCCATTACGCCGTGATTATTTGTAAACTTTGTAAAAGGGCCATCTAGTAAGGGATTATCAAATGCTATACCGTTTTGGTAATTACTGTCATGTTTCATACAGAATCCAGATTATCACTACTGTCATTGTTGTGATCTGTTCTTAGTAATCAAATCTTTCTCAGAGAGATGTGGCAGTGCACACACATAACCCCAGAACGCCAAGAGAGGAGGATTTGAGGCTTGAGGACAGAGTGAGAAAATACTAAAAGATTGTTTCAAGGACGAAAAAGAAAGGAAGAAACAAATGAAAGGATTGAAGAAAAAATGGAAGCAATGAAGGGAAAAAGGGACAGAGGAGGGAAAGAAGAGTAGAGGAGAAGAGAGACATGGGAAGGAGAGGAAAGAAGATGAGAGGAATAAACTGGAATTCAGAGGAGAGGAGAGAGAATGGCAGTGAAGGGAGAGAGGGAGGAAGGATGGTGGAAACATTCTTTTAGCAAAATTTAGAAATAATTTAAAGGTCTATATTGCTACAAGAAAAGATCAGAATCTGAATATTGGTAAAGATACTAAGTGTATGGTCCAGTTTTTAATACAACCTCCCAGACTTAGAAAATAGAATATCAAGTATCTCCTGTTGATTACAGAAAGAGATATATATGACTACAGGTTAGCTCTACAAAGAGTAACCTTGACGGCCTTTTCAAACATGTTACGCTTCTGGTTTGAGAACATTTTCTGGCTAAATACTTTAAATAAATGAGGTTCCATCTTGGTTCCAGGCAGACAGTATAAGATACAGGAACTTCGACCATACTGTTTATGATCATGTAAAATTATTTGTATTGAATTCTTTGTCAGTAATGAAATTCTATGAGAAATTCAAAAGCTTTCTACCATGCTCTTAGAAATACTACATAGGCAATGAAATATAGATAACATTTCATTGATTAAAGGACGAGCAACACAGCATTCTCAAAAACTTCAAGGATGATTTTTTTTCATTGTTCTTTACCATTGTTTCAATTTATGATTACTATACTCTTCTAAAACCCTGGTTCTCCACCTTCTTAATGCTGTGAACCTTAATACGGTTCCTCATGTTGAAGTGAACCCCAACCATAAAATTATTTTGTTGCTCCTTCATAACTGTAATTTTGTTACTGTTAAAAATAATAATATAAATATCTGCATTTTCTAGTCTGATATGACCTCTATGAAAGGGTCTTTTGACATCTGAAGGGATCGTGACCCAAAGGTTAATAACCACTGTCCTAAAGCATTTTAATTAGCTGATGACAGCGTCTCATTTTCATCAGTATCTTGTTTCAATGCACTGAGTGACTGTTGTATGATTTAAATATATGATTCACTCTTACACTCAACTGTTCTGTAGTTGCATTTGGTTCAACCATATTAATATGTTATTAAAATTTAGAATCTTTTGTGAATGAAAATAGTATATAAGTAAGTTTATGTGTCATAAGTATTCCTCCCTGCTAGGCATGATGAGGCACCATTGTGCAGCACTTCCACCTTTGAACTGCAGGTAATCTCTTCTTCTGAACACTCCTTCTCCCTTTTATCTCTGCAGTTTATCTTTCCCTTTAACCTTTCCAGTACCAGGTTTATAATTAAATATGGACTCACATGAACTAAAAATGTATAACCAGAGACCCACTTCCCCTGAGCTAAGTGAATATTGTGTCGTTGCCTCATCAAGAAGTCTCTTGTTCATAACAATCATTTTTCTCCTACAGTCATTTATACTTCCTTCCTCCTCTGTATTTGCAGCAAAACACACTTGTTCACTCAAAATTATTAACTTATCTTCATTTTGTTCTTCAAAAAACAAATAGTCTGTGGGCTTGAAAGATAGTTCAGGGTTTAGAGCCGTGAATGCTCTTAGAGTGGACTCAGGTTCTACTCGTAGCACCCTCTTGACAGATCACAACCCTCTTCAGCTTCAGTGCTAGGTGATCTGAAGCTCTCTTCTGGCCTCCATAGGCACTGTGCACAAACATAAATGGAGACACAACACCACTTATACATATAAAAATTTAAAGGTAATAACCTGTCAGTTAACAGAACTGTACAATTATCAGAGAATGAGACTCAGAATGATGCCATTTCTCCCCAACAGGTCAGCTGTTTCCTAGACACTGTGCATACCCCTTTCAGAAACCTCACCCATCACCTGGCTCCCCATTCTCCGATTAATGGCTGCCTACTCTCTGTGGGTTACAGTTACTCTACAATATGTTCAAGTAATCATTTTCCAGCTCTGCTTAAAACCTTCTTTTGAACTTTTCTCAAAAAAATGTACAAAATAATTTCATACCTACAATGTTCTTAATGAAAAATCAGCAAAATTGCTAGTAGTTGCTCTTAAAAGTGCCCTGCTCTCCCACTCCACCTGAAACACACTTCCTGGTGCTTCCAAAAATCCATAAGCTTCCCCAGGAAGCCATCTTCCTGACCCGTATATCCTTGAGTCCTTCCTAGAATGCCCTAGATAACTGGATGGTTCACAGAGCTATATCCCTGGACCTCTGAAGCTCATGGACCTGCCACATCTACCTTATTAAAAATGAATACCATTCATAAAGCCTCTAATTGGCAGTGCTAGGATACACCAGTCTCTGTTCTACTCTGCTATTCTTTCCATTAGTTAACATTAAATACAATACTGTTTCACTTGATTGTAATATTATAATATTTTAATTTTTTTATTAATTACAACTTATTCACTTTGTATCCCAGCTGTAGCCCCTTTCCATGCCCTCCCATCAACACTGTCCCTCTACTCCTCCCATGCCCCTCCCCTAGTCCACTGATAGGGGAGGTCCTCCTCACCTTCCATCTGATCCTAGCTTATCAAGTCTCATCAGGACTGTCTGCATTGTGTTCCTCAGGAAATCTTGAAATTTGCAGGCAAATGGTGGGAACTAGAAAAGATCATCCTGAGTGAGGTATGCCAGAAGCAAAAAGACACACATGGTATATACTCACTTATAAGGGGATATTAGACATATAAGATAATCATACTAAAATCTGTGCGCCTATTTTAATAATTTTGATTTGGTGATACACAAATGCCAGTATTATGTTGTAGATGAAATGATATGATCACAAAATCATCATGAAATTGTTGCATTCTAGCATTTTTAAGTATTTTCGTACCTCCTGACTAGGAATCAGAGGTTAATGTGTTTATGGTAGTAACTTCCAGAAAGAAATAACACCATAAACAAATCGATCCAATAAAGTTAATGTCACAGTTTAATGTTGCTTATGCCAAGTAAGGTTATAATGAAAAGTTCCCAAGAATGGGTTTGTAGTCACTACAGAATCCACAGGGAAATGAGTTTCCAGTTGGATGACTTCTGTGCAACTGATTCTTCTAAGTCGAGCTAAAGCTTCTTCAGAGCACTCATTACTGTAAACCTCAATAAGTTTCATCCCAGGATTTCATATTTGAAGCAATTCACAGTTAAAATTGCATGACACTGTATAATAAACCAAAAAATGTGATAAATTTCTCATTTTACATTTTCAGAGAAGAAAAAGGGATGGTATTTGGGTTAATTAAAACATTTAAACATATTTTTTAAATTACTTAAGAATAGATTTTTAAGTGATTTTTACAGTTAGACATATAAATAATTCTTATATTGATTCTTATCATGGTTCTGGGTAAAACTTATAATCTTCAAAGTAGTTACAAAATATACTGGTTCTTGAGATGGACTTTAAAAAAGAGAGGTGGTTTGAAAATTTGTGCTGCATATGTTGCAGGTTTGTGTGTTGTTTCCTTTCATAATTTCTACTCAATGTTAAGAAGAAATGAATGAATCATTTCTACTTGAATATGCCATTATCATCAAATGATACAAGGACCATTATGCTCTGCTTTAACCTGAGTTCTGACCCTTATACCCTTTGTTAAAAATCACAAATTTTGTTCATGTTATTAAACTAGACTTTTGTATGTTGGTCTTCATGCTAATTTACCAGTGCAATCATTCCTTGGTCATACTTATTTTTAATTATTCATTTATTTCCTAAAACTCCTCCCATGTACACACAACTCCTCATATATATATATTATATATATATATAATATATATATAATTATATATATAATATATATTATATATATATTTATATATTATAAATTATATATATATATAAATTATATATATGTATATATTATAAATTATATATATAAATTATATATATAATTATATATTATATTTATATATATAATATATATATAATATAAATATATATATAAATATATATATAATTATATATATAATATATATATATAATTGTTAGTTGTTCTAAATAGCATTCCTCTCCCCTTGAAGGTTAAAAGATAACTATGAGACAGTGACAGAAAAAATAGACAGATGGAAGATTGATTTGTTTTCCTCTGTTACAGGAAGACACAAAATTGTGACCAAAATTTATCTGCAACATAATAGACCAGAAATTTGGCAAAGTTCATATTGGAACAAGAGGGAAAAAAATTCTAAACCTATAGCCATGTTATAGAGACTTAGACATTAAGCTCTGTAGAGTTAAGTAGAAATATTCCTGGCCCACCTGGAGCTGGAATGCAAAGAAGAGTAACGTGGAGAAAAAGTAACATAAACTTATTACTACAAAATACTTATCTAGATTGTATATCTTATAGAAGAATCTAGTTAATATTTCGTTCTCTTAACAGTCATGTCCCTTTCTGTGCTGTGGATGAAAGAGACCAGAATCAAATTCAGGAAGTGATACTACTAGGTCATTAGAAATTTCTATCTATGGTACTTCAGTTTTTACATTCTAAATCTGCCCCTGCTGGTTTCTGGTCAAGCCACCATTCATTTCCTCGTTTCCAATCATCAAATGACATCACCACCAGCCTTCTATCCTCTACACACACACTACACCTAGATCCACACTTCAAAACGACAAGATAAAATCAAGCTACAACACATTATTACTCTTAGCTCTGTCTGTCCTGCCTCTCATTTTGAGCACCCAGATATATAAGCTCAAGAATCCTACACTCTGCGCTTCAACAGCCCTAGACTTTGATTTCCCTTTACACTTAATCTTGCTTTTCCCTTTACTCATTTGGCCCTTTCCCTATTCCTACTCCATTCACTAAACTCAGTCTGCTCAGTGTGCTCTGAGCACAGTGCTGTCAGCTTCAATTTTGGCATTGCTTCCTTAAGGAAGCATCATTCCTTAAAGCTACCACCCTTCCACCTAGTGGACGAATCTGCCTCATCACATGTAACTGTTACACTTTTATGGTTTTGTGAATTATTTTCTTAGCAAGTGTTTCTTCATACCCCTATCTAAGATTTAATACTTAATTCTTCTTTCAAATGTCAAGTTACTGATGATTAGTGCACACTTTATTTTCGACTGTAATCATTTAATATATTAACAGGCATTATAAAAGTAAATGGATTTTAATTTTTCTACTTGAATTATTAACACAATTAGCGTGAATGTATTTCATACCTTTAAATGAACTATTTACTAGTCTTATTTCTTGAAAAGTTTTTAATGTGAAATCAATAAATAATAGAAATGCAATATTCAAAGCTAATAGAGCTATTTCTTGAGGACCTTCCATGCCTTTGAGTTTAAATTTTAAATGCTTTGTTATCTATAGCATACTTACAATCTATAAAAGCAAATTGAAATGTTCTACCACTAAAAGTATAATCACTGTTGTGTAAGACCTCTCTTATCAAAGGCAAGCTTTATAAACTATATTGCCACAAATATGTTGTCATAGTTCTGAGCATTGTAAATATGTTTTAGCAAAAAAGTTTAATGTAATTTAGTGTACATGAAGTAACTGTATGTAGGAGTAATTTGCTGACAAAAAATGCTGTAGGAATGTGAGTTATTGTCTTGAATTTTTGGTGGAAAACACTCGTAATGACTCATAGCAATAAAACTTTGGATGAAGAAGCTCCTGAGACAGAGTATACTCTTTATTTGTAAGAATTTATAAAAGATTTTAATATTACAAGCTAATGATGACTCACTCAATTTATCTTACTCTTTTTCATAATGAGACTAGCCTCACAGTGTCTCATGCAGGATTACTATAACAATATTTCTAGGGAAAAAACCCCACTTTCATTCACGGTCTATAGCAATATAATCTGAGCTTTTAAGTTAACATTTAAATTTAATGGTAAAATATGGTATTTAATGACATTTATTCTATATCATAATTATTCTTAGGCAAAAAAACATCGATTGTTAACAATTTAAATTAATGCTAGATGGGAACCCTTCTGAAAGACACTAACTATGTGAAAGAAATTCAGTTCATTTAGTATCAACATATGGTCCTCCGAGGGAGCGCTCAGTGTACATTCTGACTACACAACTATGTCCATATAGAGACTGGCCATAACTAAATGCTGGCCTCCTAAGAACCCTAGAGGCACTCACTACAACCGCTGGCCAGCAGATACACGGTAAACTTAGCATCAGTCCTCACTTGCTCTCCATCTCCTCAAGCATCTTGCTGTTCTGGGCTTCAGCTATTTCCTACAAAATCTGTAATTTTCCTGGTTCCTCATTTGGTTTATTTCATCTGAACAGCTCCAAACAGGCATTCACATTGCTGTGTTTTTAGTCTTTTGTCCACATACAGGCTACTTCTAGCCAGTTCAGAAAATGGATACTACTTTGCAGATTGTAGTCTACAAATTCATGGTATCCTGCCCATTTGGTCAATTATAGGGGATGAGGACAATATATATATATATATATATATATATATATATATACACTATCTCTAGTCATTTTCCGTTTGTTACACAAAGGCTTTTACCATTCATGCATCTGAAATAGCTTTACTTTTCTAGCAGAGATTGTCTTTGGTAAGGACATAACATAATGTATTGAGAAAATAGGTAACATGAGGCAGAAACATTTCTAGACTGATAATTCTCTAGGTTTGACTTCAGTGTCACCGTGAGATCTTCTCGCCACCCTTCTTTCTTACTCCTGTTCCTGGGTTAAGATGCTTTCTGAAGCTTTCAAAGCTTATTAATACAGGATACTTTAAATCTTGCTGATAGTTTTTCACTGAGTCCCCTAACTTAGTTATATATAAATTAAACATTATTTAACTTGCTGCTAAGTTTTAGATGTCATTTGACACTCTGACAGCCTCCTCTATGTCATTTTATCACATTCCTTCCTCCTTATAATCTCTGCACGCAATCATTTCTGGAACCTGTTTCCTCTTGAAAACACTTCAATCCCTTGTTCATCTCTTATCACTTCAATGAAATGTCTATCAGGAGCAGCACCAGAACCTTCCAGTTAGATTTACATAATAAAACAAACACACTTTTTTCAAAGAATCTTCAATTTTCAGTTTCTAGCACAAAACTCTCCTATGTGTTCTATGTTTCATGCCCAGCCTGTGTTTCTTCAGTTACTTCTTATATGGAAAGATTCGAAGGGTAGCTTTCCTCAAGAGAGTAGTATTTCTATCGAGTTTTATCACTGCAATGCCCTTTTTATTTCTTTATTATCTTTTTCCAGGAAAATATCCAGAGAAAGAACACCAAGAATACCAAACCAATGAGTGCTGTGAGTATTGCAGAGCCATGGTCAAATGAGAGCACAACTATGCTGAATATCAACAGGTCATAGTCCAATGGTGAAATCCTTTTCTGAAACTGACTACTCCTAACATACATCACTAATTCTGATAGCTTTTCTAACATATTTATTTCAGTAAAATATGGGGAGTGGTATATTTGGTATGTGAGATGAATGAGTTGTGTCCCTCATATCAAGAAACTCACAAAAATTTAGCAAATTTTAAAAAAAACAGAGTAATTTAACAAGAAAATATAAAAAAACAGAAGACCTATGAGTGTCAAAATAAAATTTCTGCAAACAATGACCTCTGGTTTTGTAGGAAGGTCATTTAAGATTTGTCTTAATTAACAAAGGGCAAAGGCTCAAATTTGACATGCAAAGAAAGCTTGTAGCAGCTGTTCAGTGGCTCTGCCTTAGAGAGTGTATCACTTGGGCATAAGGTAGCTCATGGTGAAGTCAGATAGAAAAGAAGACAAGAATAATCACTGTTGCTACAATTTCACACTTCATGAGAATGAAATTAATGTCAAAGACCAAAAGTGTTACAACTTTTTCCTAAATTTACAATTCATTTTTATTATGAATAAAACTACATAAGGTTAAGTAAAAGGAAGAAAATAAATATCACAAATCTACATTTAAAAAATACTACTTATATTACATATACTCACTTATAAGTGGTTATTAAACATATAATATAAGATAAACATACTAAAATCTATACTCCCAAAGAAGCTAAACAACAAGGAAGATCCTCGAGAAGATGCTCAATTCTCATTCAGAAGGGCAAATCTGATAGACATCAGAAGCAGTAAAAGACAGGGTGTTCCCACTGAGGAGTACTGAAAGACTCTACCCATCAGGATATTAAAGGATATGATGAGACTCACAGCCAAACTTTAGGCATAGTGAGAGTGCAGGGAACCTTATGGAAGAAGGGGAATATAGAAAGACCTAGAGGGGACAGAAACTCGCCAAGAAAACCAACAGAGCTTAAGGCCAAGGGGGCCACACAGAGACCGATACTCCAACCAAGGACCGTGCTTGGAGAGGACCTAACACCCCTGTTCAGATATATCCCATAGGCAGCTCAGTCTCCAAGAAGGTTTCCTAGGAAGGAGAGCAGGGGTTATCTCTGGCATGAACTCAGTGGCAGGCTCTATGATCATCTCCCCTTAGGGGGTGCAGGATTGCAAGGCAACAGAGGAAAACAATGCAGCCAGTCCTAATGAGCCCTAATAGGCTAGGGTCAGATAGAAGGGGAGGAGGTCCTCCCCTATAAGTACACTAGGGGAGGGGTATAGGGAAAGAACAGGGAGGTGGATGGGATTGAGAAGAGACAAGGGAAGGGGACACAGCTGGAAAACAAAGTGAATAAATTATAATACATAATAATAATTTTAAAAACCACAAAAATTACTTATGTTAAAAATATGGCTTTCGTTGTTTTCTTCCTTTTTGCTTCTGCTTTCTCATGGTTAGGAGATTCAGAAAGGCAACTATGGAGGAATTTTTCAAAACAATATAACTATACCAAAATACTATTTTTTTTCCTAATTTTAACTTTTTAAAATTTACTCCCTGACATATATTTATTACACTGATTACATATAGCTGCAAATACTCACAATATGCAGCCAATCAATTAGTACAGTTTAATTTCCAGTTTAGAACTACTACTACTACTGATGATGATGACGATGATGATAATGATGGAGATGATGACAAAAATGTCTAATTTATTTCCTGACAGATATTCAGTGTAACAATTGACAGTTCTACTATGATAACTCATAGAAGGCAGTTTAACACATACATAGCAACACACAGAAAATTAGGGTATATTTGCTATAAAAGAACATTTTTCTATAAATTCTATGTGTTATACTATAATTTGAAAGTATGGTGAAAAAGAAAAACAAATATGCTGTGTACATAGAAATAAAAATAAAGTATGCATGTATATAATTTCTAAATGTATTATAACTACAAACTACAATGTCCAGCTATAGAGAAACTTAAAAGAGAATACAAAAATAAGATAGTGAGTTACCATAGACAATTTTTATATTTGTTTCATTTTGCTAATCCTTTCCCTTCCCCACATCACCTCTTTTCCCCCACTCTCTCGCTGTTTAACCCCCCTCCCCAATATTAGGAAGAATTTAGGGAAATTTGACATGATCGAAAAAGTTTGGTCTCATAAGTTATGAAGTATTAAGCAAAAATACCAATGTCAGGAATGAAATAGCTCTGTGAATCTCTCAGTAATGAGGGTATCAAAAGCCCACAAAATATTGCAGGCTCTTACCACTTGCCTTGATTGCTGGTCAGAAGATGAAAACTCCCTATTGCTGAAGACACCACATTTCATCATTTCATCAAATAGAGAAATCGGGCAGTAAGTGAGTCAGAAGATTCCTCCATGATGCTTATTTTTCACAGCCTCTGAAGGTGTTATGTAGGCTGGATGAGGAGAAAGGCATTAGTGGTTTCTGCTAGATGTGAAACCTATGAACTGTTAAGGAGGTAATCAATACTTTCAATTGCATGTAAGACCTAACCCAGATATATTTGGTTCCTGTGGAGCTCCTGTCCTCTCCAGGTCTTACTAACTACTTCTTTCATATGATTCCCTGCACTCTGCCCAAGGTTTGGTTACGAGTCTCAGCATCTACTTTGATACACTGCTAGGAAGAGTCTTTCAGAGACCCTTTGTGGTAGGCTCCTGTCCTGTTATTGTTTTATCCTACTTCCAATGTCCATCCCATTTGTCTTTCTAAGTGAAGACTGATCATCTTACCCTGGGTCATCTTTCTTGTTTATCTTACCCACAGTAAAAAAAAGTAATAATAAAAAAATAAAAATGTGTGGTACTTTAAACCTGGTCAGAACCATGGTCTGACAGGCTCTCATAAGGAATGAAAACTGTTAGCTAAATTAACAATGAGTCAAGTGGCATCTTTTAAATGTTTATGTTTATACCTACAGACAAATGTTACTCTCAGATTTAATAGAAACAGCCTCTATTACAAGGAATGACAAATGCACCATGCCTCTAGGACTCAAAAACAGTGCAGAAAAGGGGACAGAAAGAATGTAATAGCAGGGAGAGAGGTAAAGGGGCTTCAAAATGCAATCTTCTGTGCCAAACACTCATTTCAATCACAACGTTATAGTGACTATAGATATTTGTGCTAGGTCTGCACAGGAATGTATCCGGCAATGGTCTGGTATAAAAAAGAAGAAGGAGGAGAAGAAGGAGGAGGAGAAGAAGAGGAAGAAGAGGAAGAAGAGGAAGAAGAGGATGAAGAAGAAGAAGAAGAAGAAGAAGAAGAAGAAGAAGAAGAAGAAGA
>NW_026592118.1:4519269-4555018 GCF_907164565.1 Psammomys obesus | reverse complement strand
AAGAAGAAGAAGAAGAAGAAGAAGAAGAAGAAGAAGAAGAAGAAGAAAGGGAGGAGGAGGAGAAGAAGAAGGACTCAGCAAGGCCCAAAACACTCACCTGTACACTATTTGCTAATGATAGATTCAGGGATGGGAAGAGTTCTGTACCACCAGTAACAACAGAAGGAGTCAATGGACTATCCAGATGCAGTAGTCACACAGATTGCTCAGACTGAAATAAATGGGTCAAAACACAAAAGTTATAAAATTGGGAGTAAGACAGACAGGGATATAGAGAGTTGACTGAGAGGAGAAGAAGATAAAGGGTGGAACAGAATAACCAGAACTCATTATACACATGCCTGATATTGCTAAGAGCAAGAGAAAGCAATAAAAAGAAAGATAACAAATTTTTTTAAAAAAAAACTTAAAAATGCAAAGTAAAAGTTGAAAAGTCTTAAAAGATAATTTATTGAGAATTGGGGAAGTGGTGATAAGTAAAGAAATATTAAGAACAGTGTGAAACAGTTTCATGGAGCAAGGCTTTTTTGCTGAAGATCAGGTTTAATTTCTTTGGCTTTCTAGAAGTTAGTGAAAGAGAAGCATGAAAGCCACAACACGAATGTAAATGTAAAGTAAATAATCCAGTATGCTTCACAAGTCTGTCTTTAATGATATTTCCACAGCAAAACCCTGAAGACCCATTTTGTAAGAATAATCTGACGTGAAGTTCAGTGTCAAATGAAAAGAGTTCAAGTATATGATTTTTCCCCTGGAATGGCAGAGTCAATAATAATTATTTTACCTCCTAAAGGAACAGCCAGAAAAATTCTAATATTAATAATAGATAAGCATTCACCACATACCCAACTCTGTGCTGAGAAGACATAAATTGTGTTCCCCATTACAACCCTAAAAGCAGAGAAACTACAGAACCAGAAACTCCTAGCAGTAATTTTGAAATCCAAATACATAACAAAAATGACAAGCTGCTTTTGATGTTCCTTTTTTTCATAATCTTGATTTAAAAAAAAAAAAAAAAAAAGCCCTTTTGGGGCTGACCAAACAGAGGAGAATGTGCTCTTAATTCTTGCCCATGAAGGTGATTGGTAACATATGTAATTGTGTCACAGTAATTATTGGCTGTTTATGTGACACCTACACTTGTTACATATCATAAAGATGTGTAACTTTGCATCTTTCAGAAACTCATCTTCTCCAAGAGATTCAGAGTAACTTTAACTTGTGTTTTGAAGTGCATCTTCTCAAGGCTGTAAGAGAATCGAGATCACATGTCTAAAATGTGCTGGAGGTTTGTATAACTTGACAACAGATAAGCACCCAGATAAACATACCAGTATGTGAAAATGCTGTTTATATTTCCTCAAATAAGAGGATGAGATAGGAGCAGTATCCAAGCTTTATGAATGGCTTCTTCAACATGGCGTGAGCATATCCAGAGCACTTCTATCTAAGGATCCTAGGCCAAGGCCTGGAAACTTCCAGCCTCCATACAACCTAAATCTGCTGCAAATCCAGACCTTGAAGGCCTCAACTTCCAGCCTTCATCTGCTGAAGTAGGCCTAGGATGTCTCAGCCTCTGAGACTGAATGCTGAGTAAGCTCACCCTTTCTTGTTCTTTCTAATTCTGGCTGGCTGGTTCAACTCAGCTGTTCTGGTCAAAACTCCTTTCTAAATTCACTGATTCAACTTGGCTTCTCTGTGCTTCTCACTGAATTGTTCTGGTTGGAAAAAAAACTTCTTCTAAACTCCAGGAACTGAACTGAACCAACTCAACTGAACTCAATTGAATTACACCAAACTGCACTAAACTGTATTTAACTCCTGAATTCTACTGTACTGTCTTTGTGAATTCTCTCTCTCTCTCTCTCTCTCTCTCTCTCTCTCTCTCTCTCTCTCTATCTCTCTGCTTCTCTTAAGTAGCTTTGTTTTCCTGTGTGTTCTTGTGAGGTTATGTGTACCCTATCTCTGACTCATTCTGTAATTAGACTTCATTGTTTGGAATGAAGGTGTGTACTAAAGGTGTGTCTGTATTCTAGTCAGAGGAATTAATAGTGTGTCAAGACTACATTCCAGCCATAGGGACTAAAGGAGTGCATTCTCTTCAGAGGTATTAAAGGTGTGTACTAAGGGTGTGTCTGTATTCCAGCAGGATCACACAGACCTGGGTCTTTAAACGTGATCCCTTGCCAGAGCAGCCATGTTGTTAGATTAAAATTTCTCTACAAGCATTTGTTAAAGGTATAAATTACTTGTTACTTCAACACATTATCTATATTTCTTCTACTCTAAAATGCTTGTGTCTAGCAGAGTATCAATTTTTTGAAACCAGAAATCTTACATGTGCTTAAATTTTGAGCCTCTCCTATCCAGGATAGCATCTAACTGATCTATTATACACAAAGTACATGGGTAATACATGTCCACAAATGGATGGATTGATTTCTCTGCAATGCTTTCTATTACAGTGCCTTACAGTGTGCTGAAAGCATCACTTTTTGCATGGATGTCATGCTTTGCTGATAGTTACGTCCTATTTTTGAAAATAACAAAGATTATAGCACTAAATATTACTTGTGACGGGGTGAGCTTAAATAATCATGCAAAGGTGCAGGTCACATCCTGCAGGAATAACCTGTAGCATGGTCAAGAACAAAGAAAACATTCCTCCCACACAGTCCACACACAAAGCGTACTGGCATTGTGACTATGGTCATAATCACTACAGTTTATGAAAGGGCTAACGAGGTGCCCCAGGCTTGGGTATGTCATTTATGTTTTCACGAAATGATTTTGAACATTCTTATGAATGAGTCTATGCCCAGATCTTCTCTCTCCATTAGAAGCAAACATGCCAGAGAAAAGCCAGTAAAACATGAATGCTTCCAAGAAATGAACCAGAAAAGAGGAGTACCAATTGTACAGAGGCTGGGCCTTCTGGAACAAACTCTACCTATGGCACTTGCCAGTCTCTCCTCTTGGCAAGTACGTGTGCAGTGGTTTAATATGTGAACATGTATGAAGGAATTCATAACCATTGAGTTAAATTATTGTTAAAAGTTCATGTATTTTACCGTGTTTGTTTCACTGTAACAGGTGTGGGTATCTGTTTAAATCCAAGTTCCAAAATATTTAGTAATATTATATTTAAAAAAATTAAGGAACAAACTGGGCATGAATAAATCTAAAAATTATACATGTTATCAAACAGCTTGGATATTTAAATTGAGTGAAATGGGACATCAAAAGATTAAACAGACAAAGAAGCCACAACCATTCAATGGAAAAAAGACAGCATCTTCAACAAATGGTACTGGTTCAACTGGATGTCTATATGCAGAAAAATGAAAATAGATCCAAGTGGATCAAAGACCTCAACATAAAATCAGACACATTAAATCGGTTAGAAGAAAAAGTGAGAAAGAGCCTAGAACTTATTGGCACAGGAGACAACTTCCTGAACAGAACATCAACAGCACAGGCTCTAAAATCAATAATAAATAAATGGGACCTAATGAAACTGAAAAGCTTCTGTAAAGCAAAGGACACTGTCATCAAAACAAAACAACAGCCTATAGACTGTGAAAGGATCTTCACCAACCCTATATCAGAGGACTAATATCCAGTACATATAAAGAACTCAAAAAGTTAAAAGGCAACAAATCAAGTAATCCAATTAAAAAATGGGGTACAGAGCTAAACAGAGAAATCTCAGTAGACGATTATAGAATGGCAGTAAAACAATTAAAGTAATGCTCAATGTCCTTAGCCATCAGAGAAATGCAAATCAAAAGAACCTGAGATTTCACTTTACACCCATCAGAATGGCTAAGATAAAAAACTCAAATGACAAGACATGCTGGAGATTTTGTGGAGAAAGGGGAATCCTCCTCCATTGCTGGTGGGAATGTAAATTTGTAAAACCACTTTGAAATCAATCTGGTGTTATCTCACACAATTAGGAATAGTGCTTCCTCAAGATCCAGCTATACCACTCCTAGGCATATATCCAAAAGATACTCAAGTACACAACGAGGACATTTGCTCAACCATATTTGTAGCAGATTTATTCGTAATAGCCAGAACCTGGAAACAACCCAGATGTCCCTCAACGGAGGAATGGATACAGAAATTGTGGTACATTTACACAATGGAATACTACTCAACAATTAAAAACAAGGAAATCATGAAATTTGCAGGCAAATGGTGGGACCTAGAAAAGATCAACCTGAGTGAGGTTATTCCAGAAGCAGAAAGACACACATGGTATATACTCACTTATAAGTGGATAATAGACCTATAAATAAGACAGCATAAAACGTACTAAAATCTGTACACCTAAAGAAGCTAAACAAGAAGGAGGATCCAGTGTAAGAAGATCAATCCTCACTTAGAAAGACAAATAGGATGGACACTGGAAGTAGGAGAAAACAAGAAGCAGGATAGGAGCCTACCATAGAAGGCCTCTGAAAGACTCTACATAGCAGTGTATCAAAGCAGATGCTGAGACTCAAAACCAAACTTTGGGCAGAGTGCAGGGAATCATATGAAAGAAGAGAGAGTTAGTAAGACCTGGAAAGAACAGGAGTTCCACAAGGACCAAATATATCTGGGCACAGGAGCTTGTCTGGGATTGATTCTCCAATCAGGGACCTATAACCTATGGTTATAACCTAGAACTCCTGCTTGAATGTAGCCCACGGCAGCTCGGTATCCAAGTGGGTACCCTAGTAAAAGGAACAGGGACTGTCTCTGGCCTGAACTCATGGCTAGCTCCTTGACCTCCCCCTCTCCCCCGTGGGAGGAGCAGCCTCGCTAGGCCACAGAGGAGGACATTGCAGCAGTCCTGAAGATACCTGGTAAGCTAGGGTCAGATGAAAGGGGAGGAGGACCTCCCCTGAAAGTGGACTTAGAGAGGGGCAAGGAGGAGATGAAGGAGGGAGGGTGGGATTGCTTAGGGAATGAAGGCGGGGGCTGCAGCTGGGACACAAAGTAAATAAACTGTAATTAATATAAAACATAAAAAAATTATAATAAAAAAGATTAAATAGTTTTAGATGAATTCCTCAATCTACTATATTTCTATCAACAATTAATAGCCAGATTTTAAAAGATTTTCTTCCCAACACAAGCAGTATGCATCCTGGCCCACAGAGATCCCAAGGTTACTGTAATTTAACATGTAAACTGCTTCATCCTCTGTCCCATTCCAGGCCTCAAACAGGTATTTGTTCTGATCATCTATCAAGCTGATTGCACATTCTCTCTGTTTCCCAGGGTAAATAGACAAAGCAACTACATTGGGTGAAAAATAATGGGAGAGCCCTCCAACAAAAGACACTGTCCAAGTTAAGGCATCACATCAGAAAATAAACCTTACAGTTTACTAAATTATTTTCTGTTTCATGCCTTTAATTCCAATCATTTCTTTTGAAAATCCTTGTTTCTAGCAAAAATCTAGACAGAGATCTCTGTGTCAAATACTAATATTCTCTTTATAATGGGACTAACAATGTCTCAGATGAATATGTTGGTGAAGAAGTTGGAAAAAAGAAAAGCAAAAAGGGTACTGTTTTAAGGATATACAGCAGATAAAAATTTCATACCTATTTAAAAACACTTTCTTTTTTTAATTTTATTTTTCTTATTAGTTACATTTTTTTTAACTCTGTATCCCAGCTGTATCCCGCTCCCTTATTCCCTCCTAATCCCACCCTCCCTTCCTCAGCTTCTCCCTGCCCCTTTCCAAGTCCACTGATTGGGGAGGACCTCCTCCCCTTTCATCTGAACCTGTTTTATCAGGTATCTTCAGGACTGGCTGCCAAGTCCTCCTCTATGGCCTAGCAGGACTGCTCCTCCCTTGGGGGGGGTGGGGAGTCAAAGAGCCTGCCATTGAGTTCCTGTCAGAGATAGTCCCTGTTTCCCTTACTATGGGAAACCAATTGGGTATTGAGCTACCACGAGCTTCGTCCGAGCAAAGGTTCTAGGTTATAAAGACTTTATCTTTCAGTGGGTACAAACCCATGCTCACTAGTCATAATCATTAGGATATTTCCCTATAAACATACAGAAACAAAGAAACATGTAAGTAATCCCCCAAGAGCCTCTCCAAATGTTCCTGCCTAGATATAAGGCCAAAGAACATTGCATAGGAGACTGTAAATGCCTCCCTGGTTGTGCACAGCTTCTAGGCTCCACTATCCGGGAAACTAGTTTTCAAATTATTAGATTCCTTTCCAACCAATTAGCTACTACTACCATCTCAACAACACATCACTTGCTCCTGACAATGAAGAGGATGAAAAACAGTGTCTCATTTTAAAATTGACAAGAAACCATAATTTAGTAATGATCAGACTTAACAATTTATGCAGTAAATGAAATACGAAAATTGTTGGGATGATAATTCACAGGATTATTAAATAATTTACAGGAAAAACTACTATACAAGATGAGCCTTCTCTTCACTTGTTTTCCAAAAGGATGTTTAAATCTGGACTGCTCACTAGGAAAGATGAGGTGGACATCCAGATTTGTAAGGAGACAAAGCTTCCTTCCCAGGTTCACAGCTTGTTCTTGTCTTCCCCTCAGGCCATTAGTGTGTGTTGCCCAAAACTGGTTTCAGAAACTGTTTCACTTACAATAGTTCATGTTTGATAATAACGCTTGTTTGAAATTTGATTTTTCAATATGTCTTAGACTAAAATTTTCATAAGACTACTTTCTAAAGAACAAAATATTATTTAATAAAATGCATGGTTATATTTCATTTTCTTTAATAATTTGAGGTGATAATACTAAAACTAATGTAAATGTGATCTGAAATTTTGAGCATGTTCATTAATTTTTCTATTTCCAAATAAAGTTTTGACCTATTTTAAGTTGAGAGTGGCGATTTTTATCATACATAATCAGGACATTGATCTTTATGAATGTGGAAAATATATATGTATTAAAACATAAAATACAACTCATTCTTCTAAGGCAGAAACATTAAAATCAATCATCCACCACTGCAAAGAAGAGAAATGAAATACCTGAATGCCTAAACTAGCCAATCACATTTTTTATTGATTTTCTTTTCTTTATGGTTCATATCAAAATCTGTAACTACACCATTATTTATGCAGCTGTTAATTGAATGTTGGTCTCTAATAGAATGTCAGTTTTTAAGAGAAGATTTATAGTAATCAATATATATATATATAGCTAATATTTGTGGACATTAGTACTGTTCCAGGAATAGTTTTTAATACTTTAGATATATTATCCTGTTAAACTCTCTGAAAAGCCCTAAACAATAATTACTAGTACTATTACTACTAAGCATAATAGGAAAAAGAAGCTAATTAACTAGTCTAAAGTTTAATTGCTAAATAGTCTGAAGGTACCTGTCAACCCCGGGTCATCTGTCTTAGGGAACTTAAGGGTTACAGACACAAAAATCTTTGACTAAACTCTAGTACCACTAAGACATCATTTGGAAGAACTGTCTGACTTTCTGTACATATGCACACATAGGTGTCCACAGTCATAGCTTCAGTTATATAGTTACATTTTATATTACAGGAGTTATTTAATACACTTACGTTTAAAATGCATTGCATAAATTCTTTAATTGTTCATTAAATAGAATTCCTCACTACATGTAAATATCCAAGCCTAAAACTATGCATTCTTCAATTTCTGTTATCCAACAAATGATTGTGGAACTCATAAAGGGAAATATTACTACAAAACCTATGCAGTGTAACCATTTATTTTTTCATTTCTGTGATTGCCTTCTTTTTTTTGTTGAATAATTTTTTATTGTAAAATTACTTTTTTTAATTTTATTTTTTTCTCATCAATTACATTTTATTAACTCTGTATTCCAGCTGTATCCCGCTCCCTCATTCCCTCCCAGTCCCTCCCTCCCTCCCTCATCTCCACCGTGCCCCTTTCCAAGTCCACTGATAGGGGGGACCTCCTCCCCATTCATCTGATCCTGTTTTATCAGGTATCTTCAGGACTGGCTGCAAAGCTCTCCTCTGTGGCCTATCAGGACTGCTCCTCCCTTGGAGGTTGGGGAGGTCAAAAAGCCAGTCATTGAGTTCCTGTTAAAAATAGTCCTTGTTCCCCTTACTATGGGAAACCAATTGGTTACTGAGCTACCACCGGTTACATCCGAGCAGAGGTTCTAGGTTATATCCATACATGGTCCTTGGTTGAATGTCAGTCTCTGAAAAGACCCAGTGCCCAGATATATTTGGTCCTTGTGGAGCTCCTATTCTTTTCCCCATCATACTAACTCCCCTTCTTTCATATGATTCCCTGTACTCTGCCGAAGGTTTGGTTATGAGTCTTTGAATCCTTTGAAAACACTGCTAGGTAGAGTCTTTCAGATGCCTTCAGTAGACTCCTGTCATACGTTCAATGCACATCCCAACTGTCTTTCTAAATAAGGATTGATCATCTTACCCCATGTCCACTCTCTTGATTATCTTTTTTAGGTGTATAGATTTCATTTTGTTTATCATATCTTATAGGTCTATATAAGCGAGTATATACCGTGTTTGTCTTTCTCCTTCTGGGATATTTCACTCAGAATGATCTTTCCTAGATCCCACCATTTGCCTGCAAATTTCATGATTTCCTCCTTTTTGAGTGCTGGTCCAACTGGATGTCTACATGCAGAAAAATGAAAATAGATCCATATTTATCACCCTGCACAAAACTAAAGTTCAGGTGGATCAAAGACCTCAACATAAAACCAGATACTCTAAATCTGTTAGAAGAAAAACTGGGGAACAGCCTAGAACTCATTGGCACAGGAGACAACTTCCTGAACAGAACACCAACAGCACAGGCTCTAAGAGCAACAATCAATAAAACCTCATGAAACTGAAAAGCTTCTGTAAAGCAAAGGACACCATCATCAAAACAAAACGACTGCCTTCAGATTGGGAAAGAATCTTCACCAACCCTTTATCTGACAGAGGACTAATATCCAGTATATACAAAGAACTAAAGAAGCTGAAAAACAGCAAGCCAACTAATCCACTTAAAAAATGGGGAACAGAGCTAAACAGAGAATTCTCAACAGAGGAATATCGAATGGCAGAGAAACACTTAAAGAAATGCTCATCCTCATTAGCCATCAGGGAAATGCAAATCAAAATGACCCTGAGATTTCACCTCACACCCATCAGAATGGCCAAGATGAAAAACTCAAGTGACAACTCATGCTGGAGAGGTTGTGGAGAAAGGGGAACCCTCCTCCACTGCTGGTGGGAATGTAAACTTGTACAACCACTTTGGAAATCTATCTGGTGCTTTCTCAGACAATTAGGAATAGTGCTTCCTCAAGACCCAGCTATACCACTTGTGTACTTTGCTCAAGTACACAAAAGGGATACTTGCTCAACCATGTTTGTAGCAGCTTTATTTGTAATAGCCAGAACCTGGAAACAACCCAGATGTCCATCAACGGAGGAATGGGTACAGAAATTGTGGTATTTTTACACAATGGAAAAGTAAAATTACTTTTTTAAAAATATTTTTATTACAATTTTAATTAATTACACTTTATTCACTTTGTATCTCCCCTGTAGCTCCCTCTCTCCTCCCATCCCAATCACACCCTTCCTCCCCTTTTCCATGCATGCCCCTCCTCCAGTCCACTGATATGGGGAGGTCTTCCTCCCCTTCCTTCTGATCCTAGCCTATCAGGTCTCATTAGGACTGGCTGCATTGTCTTCCTCTGTGGCCTTGTAAGGCTGTTTCCCCCTCAGGAGGAGGTGATCAAAGAGCCAGCCACTGAGTTCATGTCAGAGACAGTCCCTGTTCCCATTATTATGGAACCCACTTGGACACTGAACTGCCATGGTCTGTACCTGTGCAGGGGTTCTAAGTTATTTCCATGCATGGTACTTGGTTGGAGTATCAGTCTCAGAAAAGACACCTGTGCCCAGATTTTTTGGTTCTGTTGCTCTCCTTGTGGAGCTCCTGTCCTTTCCAGGTCTTACTATTTCCCAATTTTTTTTAAAAGATTCCCTACACTCTGCCCAAAGTTTGGCTATGAGTCTCAGCATTTGCTTTGATACCCTGCAGGGTAGAGCCTTTCAGAGGCCCTCTGTTGCAGGCTCCTGTCCTGTTCCCTGTTTTCTCCTTCTTTTTTGTTGCTAAATTACCAATGACTTCTTTGCAAAATATATTGAAAACACAATTAACTCCTAGAAGTCAATAAAGAAGTCCGACTGTGACCTCATCAGCTTAGCTCTAAATGAAGAGATAGCTAAGCTAACCTCTGTACCACAGTGCACTAAGAAGTCATGGCAGCCATGGTTAACTACAGAAAAGCTGCACCACGTCAGGCCAGTTAAAAACCCAGCATGTATCAGGGAGAGGCTCCAAAGCCCCACTCTGAGCAGTAGAACTAATGGCAGTTGGTGGCTTCTGGTGGCAGTTTCTTTGGAGAGGTGGTGACTAACCACCTGCTCCTCTGGATAGCAAAGCAATGATGCACATACAGACCGCACTAAATGGACTCAGAGAGTAAATAAATAAATAGAGGACATGGAGCTTTAGGGGGAGATGGAAGTTGTGGGAGGTGTCAGATGAGGAGAAAGAGTAAATATCATCAAGATAACTTGTATATATGCATGAAATCTTTAGGAATATTTAAAGGAAATGCAAAGACAGTTCACATAGTGAAAAAATATTCTTACCAATTATACCTTATTATTTTTAAAACATAAAAGACTCAAATTTAAAAAAAAAGAAATCTAAATTTTACCAACTATTTCAACAGCTAATTCTCTAAGGAACACAAAAAAATGACCAATTAATAACTAGAGATGATCCTCAACATCATGATCCTGTTGAAAAGAAGACTGAAAACTTCAAGAGGATGCAGTTTCCAAGTCATGTGGTCAACAAAATCAGTAAAAATGTGATTAATGGAAACTTTCATGCACTAGTCATTGTGTGCAAATGGTACAGACACTGTGCAGGAACTGTGAATGTTCCTCAAAATATTAAACAGATATCACGTATTTCCGTAACCCAACCATTCCATTCAGAGGACTAAGACAAGAGTACTGAAAACATGATGGCCCATAAAATTTGGCATATAAATGCTTACTCAGGTATTATTCACAAAAGTTCACAAAGAAATAATCCAAAGTCTAATCATAATGAATGAAAGAAGTACACTTTGAGATATGCTTCTTTGATTTAACATGAGATAGCAATAAAAAAAAATGCTGCAATGTAAGCGAACATCGAAAAATCTTTACTCATCGAAATAAACCAATCACAAAGGACCACATGCTGTATAATTCTGTGTATGACGCATGACCAGAATAAGCAAATACATGGAAACAAAAAGGAGAATCATGTTTCCCAGACACTGGAGTACGGGATGAATAGAACATAACAGCTGATGATGGGTTCTTCTCTTGGAATAATAAATGATTTCTAAAATTATATAGTGATAGCTCCACTACTGAAGATACTCTAAAAATCCACTAAACTTCACAAATTAGCAACTAACTTTAAGGTATGCAAATTATCCTCTAAGATTATTGAAAATATAAGTGAGCCAATTTTTTGCCTACAACTATATATATATGATTGTGTATTCATTTGAGTTTTGTTTTCCATTATTATAAAATGACCATATAAGAGAACCTTAAATATTCTAGTTCTGAAATAAAAGAATTCACATAAATTTAAAATTGCAAAACCATGCACACAGACACGTATACACATGTACTTGTTATTTGTCACTTTGTTTGTGACAAGATCTCACTTGGTAGCCCTGGTTGGCTTCCAATTTATGGGTGATCTTCCTAACTGAGTCTACTGAGATAAGGCATTCCAGACATGAGCTACTATGACCTGTTCATGTAAGAAAGACACACATGCTATGTACTCACTTATAAGCAGATATTAGCCATATAATTTCGGATAACCATACCACAATTCACAGACCGAAAGAGGCTATGTGGCAAGGAGGGCCCAAAGGGGCTCCATTTTTTTCTAGGGAGGGGAGGGGGAAAAGAGGGGAGAGGATGGGAGGAGAGGAGAGGAGAGGAAGGGACTGTGTTCAGGACATAAAGTGAATAAATAAACATATGAAAAGGGAAGATTAGCTTTTGTTGTTCTTATGCTACTGGGGCTGAATCCACGGCCTTGTGACTGCTATACAATTACTTGGCCACTGAGCTCCACCCCTAGTCTTTCATTCATCATGCATACTCTATCTCTATTCTACATTTATATGCTGTACACTCAGTAAGTTGCTTTTATTCTATCCGTAAAATATGAAATTATTACCTAAATACATACCTTTACAAAATGTGTTCACTGACCTAATTAGCAGATGACAAGAGTCCTATTTAAAACAATGAGAGTACCATTTCATACTTGACCCTAAGCATTGGATTTGACTATGTAATCATTTTAGCAGTGAGTCTGCATGTTGAATAGAGAATAATGCTTCATTGGATGGAAGAATAAAAATCAGGCTTGTGAGATGGAAAGGCTGCTAGTGCCTGGAGAAAGCAAAGAGCTGTGTAATGGATCAGGATGATGGTGTCAACTTGAGAAAGGAAAGGCTAACTGAGAAAGAATAAACCCTGATATGGCCTGTTTTACAATTCTAAAGAGAGCATCATGCCTTGAGGTTATTATCAAACACTGTTTTGTGATACCATAAGATGTAGAAATGATAAATGACCTGAATCATAAAGATTCCCATGATGTACATTAAGGGTCCCTTTCTAAGTTACATGTTTATTCACTTCATTTTTCATGAATCTATAATGTAGATGGTTCCCAGAAACTGGGGGCACAGTAATTTTGTCTCTCAATAAACAAAATAAACAAAATGTAATTGTAATTTCAATGTGAAAAATGAAAGTAAGCAAGAATCAATGCAATAAATATTTTTATTATTTGGATAATATAATATGTATATATATTATATTATATTATATTATATTATATTATATTATATTATATTATATTATATTATATTATATTATATTATATTATATTATATTATATCATATCATATCATATCATATATCATATCATATCATATCATATCATATCATATCATATCATATCATATCATATTATATATATTATATATTATATATTATATATTATATATTATATATTATATATTATATATTATATATATATATAGGATACAAAGGCAACGTCTGATTACTACACCATACTAACTAAAGTAGCTATCACTCCAGTATTTAAGGTAGCTCACCTCCTTCATAGAAAATGGCTATTTTGGTTCTGTTGCTCTCTTGTGGAGCTTCTGTCCTCTCCAGTCTCTGACATGAACTCAGTGGCTGGCTCTTTGATCCCCCACTCCTGAGGGAGGAGCAGCCTTGCCAGGACATTGCAGCCAGTCCTGATGAGACCTGATAAGCTAGAGTCAGATGGAAGGGGAGGAGGTTCTCCCCTCTCAGTGGACTTAGAGAGGGGCATGGGAGAGGAGGGAGGGAAAGTGGGATTAGGAGGGAATGAAGGAGGGGGTTATAGCTGGGATACGAAGCAAATAAAATGAAATTAATGTAAAATTTAATTAGAAAAAAGAAAACGGTTAGTAAGCAGTGTGTGTATTCTTTTTACTATTGTGGTTAGAAATCACAGTCATGACTTCCTGGCCGTGCTTTCGCTGCCCTTCTCTCACAACTATCCACTTCTACCCCCAATCCCTTGTGGTGATTCTCCATACTTAATTGGAACCCCAAAACTTCTTTGTATGTACAAAGAAACCAAATACAGGATACACTTATCTTATGTTTTCAAATGTAAGAATGCATGAAATGTAATCCAGAATCTTTTGTCAATCCTGGAAATCTTCATTTATTTCAGTTATGAACAAAAGCTGTCAGATGCAGCATTTTTGACTGACAGCTCATTCTCTTAACACATTAAGTATTTCTTTTGACTCTCCCCAGGTCTATGACATTTCTGCTAAGAATATACTGACAGGCATCTGGAGCCCCCTTTCATGATATGAGTCACATTTTCTTGTTTGTTTTCAATATTCTCCCTTTGTTACTCTTTTTTGAACCATTTCACACACATGAATTTTTAAAGGTTTCACCTCAACAAGTGTTAAAGTATATCTTATCCATACATGCACCTCAGTAATAGAAATATTCATCTTATGAACAGCATATTATCTCATTGCTGCTACACCTCAATGTGCTACGACTTTTAGGTTCAGATACTGACCATTGCCAACAGTGCTGCATATGAATGTTTGAAGACATTTTACCTGTGTCCTACTCTATCTCCACAATAAAGTTGCCGAGGACAGAGCATTTGTAGACATACTTTGTTCACTTTCTATGTATGGAACACATATAGTTGTGTGTGCACTTGTGTATTTTCCCGTGTGGTAACCAGAGATTGAAATTGGTGACAAGGATCTTCCTCACTCAATTTCCAAGTTTAAGAAACAGTCTCTGACTGATCCTGATTCACACTCTTGGTACAATGGCCTCTAACCCTCTGGGAGCCATCTGTCTCCTCCACTCCCGGAAAGTGCTTAACCCACATATCATCACCAGCACACTTGTGTTTTCATGTGTGCTAAGGATCTGAATTCAGATCCTCAGGGCTGCAGGGCAACTACGTCCCTAACTGAGGCATTTCCCTGAACCCCCTTACTTCCACAGCACTTCTAGAGATGTGCAATGTAAAGGTGGAACTCCTCATTCCAAAGACCACAGAAACTTGAGTAGGCACAATGATGATAACCTTATCAGTTTCTTTTAGCTATCCTTCATTAAACTTGAAGAAACCAAAAATCCCTGTTGTTGTTTGCCTAATTGTTAGTCTTAACTAACCATGACCCCCTTGTTACATTCACAGACTGTACTTTTGGTGAACTACAGTACTCAGATGGGAAACACTTTATTTTCTTGTTTCTTCTGCCTATAATAATATTTTTCTCAAATTAAAAAAATGTCTTTTCCTTTCTTTAATTTAATGAACACTAATAAAATTGTTACTTCAATGAGACTTTGAAAATTTTAAATACATTTTAGTTTATGAGCCAACAGTCATTGTACAGATAGTATCTGTAAAATAACTATCACCCTTCTCTAATTATGTGGTAATTAAAATACTGTGCTGAATCTTGTAAGCTCTACATAGACCTTTCAAAGTGAATCAAAATAATTTCTTTAACTATCTGTGCTTATGGTTAATTGCATTTGAGTGAAATAAGTAGGTATAGTCCAGTTTCCAATCCCTCATTTAAAATGAGGATCACGAAATGCAGACTCAGAACTAGTCAAAATGCTGTGAGTTAGTGACTGTGACAGCTTAATCCTAACTGTGCATCTTTACTAAGCCCCATGCCAAGGCTAAGGGAATATCCCAGAAAAGAAGTGGAAAGAATATAAGAGCTAGAATTTGGGAAGGAATGCTGTGAAAAACTGTCTTGTGGACATGACCTAACTATGTCATTTAAGAACTACCAGGCCACAAAGGAAGACAATGCAGCCACTCCTGATGAGATCTGATAGACTAGGATCAGAAGGAAGGAGAGGAGGACCTCCCCTATCAGTGGACTTGAAGAGAGGGATTTGTGGAGAAGAAGGAGGAGAGATGGGATTGGGATGGGAGGAGGGAAGGGTTTTGGGAGGATACAAAGTGAATAGAGTGTAATTAATAAAAATTAAAATAATAAAAAAAGAACTCCCAGCAACTGAGAAGTTCACATGGCATCACTCAAGAGCTATTGGTAGCTGTTAGCTGCTGTCGGAGAAGAATCTTCTTTGTGCCTGTGGCATCCAGTGTGCTGTCCATGCTTCAGTGGATGGCCTGCACCATACATATGTGGCCACCACAAAGTGGACTTAGCATTTGATGAAATTAAAAGAGGAGATGACGTTCGAGTATGCACGGTGAGGGACCCCAGTGCATTTGGAGGGAGGAAGAAACAGGGTCAGAATGAGCATTGAAAATGTGCAAAATCTCAAAGAATATTTTTAATCTTAATGTAGAAATGTGTCTCTTTCGTGGTAGAATCTAAAACACTGAATCTTGAGTGTGCTTATTTGTAAAAATGTAACTTATAATGATCACTCCATCCAGGAAAAAGACAGGTTAGCTGCAGATTTCTACTTCTGCTTCAGCTTTCAAAATCCAATCCCTTAGTGTGCTGGAAAGTTTTATGTCAACTTGACACAAGCTAGAGTTATCTGAAAGAAGGGACCATAACTGAGGAAACAGCTCCATAAGATCTAGCTACAGGGAGTTTTTAAAATAGTGATTAATGGTGGCAGAGGTAGGGGGTTAAGGGGGCAGCCTGTAGATGAATTTTAATCCAGCAACATGGCTACTCTGGCTAGAATACAGACACACCCTTAGTACACACCTTTATTCCCTAATAATGATGATAAGATTAGTTGGTAGAAGAAAGCAGCCATGTTTTAAAGTAACTTCTAGTTGAGGAGAAGGGAAAGTGATGAATCAGAGAAAGATGTGACAGAATGGGATATAGCCAACACTCATGAGAACAACACAATAAAGAGAGGCTATTTAAGAGACAGTTCTGCAAAGGGAGAGAGAGAAGGAAGTTTTACTGGGAGAGTTTTACAGAGACAGATTGAAGAGAGAATAAGCTAGACACAGATGAAGACAGAACAAGCCAGCGAATGAAAATGAACCAGAAGATTAGAACAGAAGGCTAGAATTAATTTGAGGCTAAGCAGAACAATTCAGTAGGAGCTGAGAGAAGCCAGTTTGTATCAGTCAACTTGGAGAGGCGTTTGAGCCAGAACATCTGGGATAAACCAGCCAGCCAGAGATCAGAAAGAGCTATGAAGTGTGAGCTTATTCAACAGTAAGTCTCAGACACTTAAAACATTCTAGGCCTATATTAGATTGTACAGAAGCAAGAAGTCCCGGGTTCTTTAAAAAAGAAAGCTGAACAACCCCTAAGGAACAAGCCAATGAGCAGCACTCCTCCTGGTTTCTGCATCCACAGCTGCCTTCTAGGTTCTCACATTGCTTGAGTTCCTGTATTGACTTCCTTTGATCATGAACTGTGATGCTGAAATCTAAACTAAATAAACCCATTGATTCTATTTTCCCTTTTAGCTATTGAAATGTTTTATTCACTTTCTTCCACTTTTTGATTGTGTTTTCATAGATTTCTTTAAAGGATTTATTAATTTCCTCTTAAAGACTTTGGTCATATTCAAAAAGACCTTTTTAAGACTAGTTTGGTCATCAGAGAAACCTGTACCAGATGAGTGCAAGTACAAGGAACTCCCAGCCAGACATTGTGCTGGGAGGGAGAGACCCTGGAACACTCAGCTTTAAATGGCATGTCTCCATTAGCACCCCCCTCGTATTCGGGGAACCCTAAGGTAGAGGCTCTAGAAAGATCCTCTAGGACAACACCAAGAAAACAATGCCCTCTAAATCAGCACGATCAACACACAGTTGAAGGTTCATGCACTAGGCCTGCACAGGTCTGTAACAAATGGGGCCTTGGAACTGAAGACAGACATGGACACACACCCCGTGCCTAAGCCAGAAGAAATTTCCAGCTGATAACCTTTTACAAATGAAACTTTACCTTCCTCCAAGGAGGTCTCACTACAGAAATAAACTATTCCTAGGGGCAGGCTTCAAGATGAGCAACATTTGGCCAACACAAAATTAACTCATTGTAGTCTTTGGAGGTTCCTTATCTCAAAATGTCCTACCAGAGCTCTTCCTAATTATTTTTTATTTTACTTATTTTTTAATTTTAATTTTTTATGTTATTTATATTTTTTCTTCTTTCTTATTACCCTACAAGTCCTCTGAGTACATATTACAGCTTCTAGTTTGGAGTTTTTAATGGAATTCCTGAGTGTACGAAAGGTCTTATGCCATCTCTGCCATCTCTTGGTCTCTTTACTGTTTTTTTGTTTGTTTGTTTGTTTGTTTTCCAATTTGTTTTTGTTTTATATCATTATAACACTTTATAAACATAAAAATTATATTATCATTCATTTTATTATTATCCTTTATAATCTAATTTTCTAATGAAAGACAAAATGAGGTCGGATACTGATGGGAGGTGAGGTGATAAGGAACTAGGACTATTAGAGGGAGGGGAACCATAATCAGAATATATTATGTGAAAAAATCCATTTTCAATAAAACAGAATAATATATATATTATTATATATTTATATTATTCTGTTTTATATATATATATTATATATATATAATATTACCAGTATGTCACACCTCTATGTACCACATTAAAGATGTGTGTTGATCTAGGCATGAAACACTTCAGGAGGGTCAGCAAGCAGGTGGAACAAATATATTAGGAACAAGAGAAATAGCTATTGGCAAGAATAAAAACCAAGACAGAACCTAACCTTGAGCATCTGTCATGCTTAATAACTTAGAGGTGTCACTTTGTCTGGATGTTGAATCATGTAAGAGACACATCCCAGACTCTATTCGTGAAGACGTTTTGCAGAGGTTTAAGTGAGAATACTGGAAGGTCTATCTTAATCATGAGAGGCACCATCCTACGGCCTGCGGTCTCAGGTTAAATAAAAGTAAAAGGAGAAAGTGCAGTGAAAATCATCTCTTTCTCTTTGTGTCTCTACTTGCTCCTTCTTAACTGCAGACACAGTGCCATGAGCTACTTCATCCTTCCTCCACATGACTTTCCTGGCTTGACCGAATATATCCCTTCAAATCATGACAAAAAAGAAATGCTTTTTTTTTCTTAAGTTGATTTTTCTAGGCATTTCTCACAGCAAAGGGATAAGTAACTTGTACAGCTTACAGCACAAATAATTTTACCCAAATATTTTAGTAGTATTTAATTGACTAGAATGCCTGTATTTCCTCACCAATGGATGGATCACCAGTTCAGTGTTTATCTTAGCTGTTCTTCGGGAATCTGAAGAGGGATGAAATGCACAACTTTTTTTTTTATCTTTTCCACACAACATTTTAGATCTGATGTGTATGACTCAGTATGTCAAAGGATGCATGGATTTATTCTTAAGATGAAAGAAAAACAGTGCATAAAATCATGCTTTAAAGTAAGCATTTTCTTTAGTCTTTTTTTTTTTTTTTTACATTTCAAGTGGGAATTTCTAATTACTTTATTTGTTATGTCATAGTGACTTTGCCCAATCTGTCAGAATGCATGGCTGACAGAACATAATATAGAATTCTTTCTATTACCTTTAAGAATGGTAACAAAAACTTAGTTAGGGGCCGTTTATTATTGTTTAAGAAGGAACAGCACAATCAGGAGCACTGCAATCATAGTAGCATAAACAGAGAGACAAGAGGACTCTTTGAAAGGCTGAACCAAAATATCTGGGCTCAGGGGTCTTTTATTAGACTGATACTCCAGCCAAGGACCATGCATGGAGATAACCTAGAACTTACACAAATGTAGCCTATGGTAGCTCAGTCTCCAACTGGGTTCCCTAGTAAGGGGAACAGGGGCTGTCTCTGAAATGAATTCAGTAGCAGGCTCTTTGATCACCCCCTCCCCTGAGGGGGAAACAGTCTTACCAGGCCACAGAGGAGAACGTTGCAGCCAGTTCAAATGAGACCTGATAGACTAGGGTCAGATGGAAGGGGAGGAAGACCTCCCCTATCAGTGGACTTGGAGAGGGGCATGGGAGGAGAAGAGGGAAGGAAGAGACAATGGAGAGGCTACAGCTGAGATACAAACTGAATAAATTGTAATTAATAAAAAATAAATTAATAAAAAAAGAAAAAAAAAGAAAAGAAAGGCTGAGCCTGGCTAGAAGGCATAGATAGATTACACATTAAAATTAAACCAGAACAGAAAAACATAATAAATAACTGAAAAATGAGAAATTCCAATGGAGCATTAGACAAATGAATTTTTTTTAAAAAATGCCTTCAAAGAAAACTAAATTTTATAGCAGTATGGCTGTTAGAAGGAGCATGTAAGTAAAGTACAATGATTAAAACAAGTATATTTCAATTAAAGATTGCAGATGGTAATTATGTTCAAGTCAGAATAAATGTTTACTGAGAGTACATATAATTAAAGAAAACAGTAGTAATCTCTTCCAGTTAGAGTTAGAGGAATTGCATATATTTTAAGAATAAAAAAATCCATTATTGAATACAGAGATTTGAAAGTTTATACTTACTCAGGCTTCATCCATTTTTTTTTCTTTTTTCTACAGAGTTGTATTTCAGAGTGGTCCAAAGGTTTTAGATCACTTAGCAGAAATATCCCCAGGGAGCTTCGTGTACATTATAGTCATCAAGCTGCAGGTGACAAAGCCAGCTCCTGCCACACAGGAAGCTCAGCGTCTCAGAGAGCATGTCTGCAGAGTTTACACCTAATGATCTATCTTATTCTGGGGGTTAGTCAGCCTATTGTTGGTCAGTAAGTTTTCTCTATAATTAAGGTGTGTGCACTACCAGGACAGAAATACCACTTCAATAAAATCGTTAAATATAGACAATCCTAAGATCACTGTTGACATAAAACAGACCCATATAGGTGCTGATAACTGGGAAATTACACATCAAAAACTCTGGGATTTCAGATGATTATTAATATTGCTGTAAGACCAACGAAGTGCCAGTGAGCCAGCGAAAGAGAAATTGAGATTGTAATGAGGTACTTATGTACTGGTGACTCAATCCAGAAGCAGCAGTAATAGATGCCAAGAATGTCTAGCTCACTCAGACCACCTTCTGCAGTCAGTTGCCTCTGAATGCCTCTTGATAGATGAAAACAGCTGGCCAAAGCAGACGCATTCTGCTTCCGTGGTAACCATGCAGATTACTTCTGTGAACATGCTCAAACTGGTGACAGCTCTAACACATGATAGAATGGGGCTGAATACTTAACTAGAATGATTCGCTGTGAATCACCAAGCTTAGTAAGCATAAAAGTTCTACATGAACCAATGGCCAGGTAATTGACTCAAGTCAATAAAACTTTTTAAGTTTTGTATTTCTGACTGAACCAATTCATTAAAATAAATAAATAAATAAATAAATAAATAAATAAATAAATAAATAAATAAATAAATAAATAAATAAATAAAAGTATTTCTCAGACCACATTTTCTGCTTTGGAGAATAGATATATTCTATTAACAAAGTTGCTTAATAATTTAATTGTTCTCCTGGCAGTTATGTAGAGAATCTAGTGATTCCCCATTGCCAAATGGCAGATATCTCCTAAAACAGCTATGGTTAAATGTTATTAAAACTTTGATGGTGTAGCCATCTTACCCTACCCGAAACTGTGAGAGAATCACAGCATACAACTTTCACTGTTGCCTGTTAAACAATGGAAGTAATGGTAAGAAAATGTGTGTTTGTTTCCTTAGGGGAAACCAATAAAGAAATATTCAAAGATCAGACCATATACTATTCATACGGCATTCATAAAAATCAAACAAAAAATAACTTGACTCTGTGCTTGCTGCCAGGAAATGTCTAATCGAAATATTCCCATCTTAATTTGTTGTTCTTTTGATTAATGAGGAGAGCAAACTCAAATCAGTTTTTTTTTATTTTAGAATCGTTTTATTTAATAAAGAATTGTGTTTCACGTTGTTCAGAAAAAAAATATTGAACAAAAAGAAGTAAATATTGACTAAACATGAGACAAGGCAGAAAGCTATTAGGCCAGATATTTTCTGATTTAATTAACTCAATCACATGTAAATTGTGTTCAAGAACATTCCAGATTTCTAAGTTCAATATTCTTAATTTATTCCAAATATATGTATTTAATTCATTTATATATAGTATATTAATATATGTTCCAAATACATATGTATAAAAATCCAACTATAATAAACTGAATATATATTTGTATGCATATAGGTATACATTGTGATGGATATTCTTGGTTGTCATGTGAACTACATCTGGAATTAACTAAAACTCAAGCATCTCAGAAACCTATGAAAGATTTTTTTTCCTAATTAAATCATCTGAAGTTAGACCCACTTTATTTTATATCTTTAGAAGAGGAAAGGAGAGGTTGTGGAGAAAGGGGAACACTCCTCCACTGCTGGTGGGAATGTAAACTGGTACAACCACTCTGGAAATCTATCTGGCGCTTTCTAAGACAATTAGGAATAGTGCTTCCTCAAGACCCAGCTATACCACTGCTAGGTATATACCCAGAGTTTGCTCAAGTACACAAAAGGGATATTTGCTCAACCATGTTTATAGCAGCTTTATTTGTAATAGCCAGAACCTGGAAACAACCCAGATGTCCATCAATGGAGGAATGGGTACAGAAATTGTGGTATTTTTACACAATGGAATACTACTCAGCAATCAAAAAGGAGGAAATCATGAAATTTGCAGGCAAATGGAGGGATCTAGAAAAGATCATCCTGAGTGAAATATCCCAGACAGAGAAAGACAAACGCGGCATATACTCACTTATATAGACCTATAAGATGTGATAAACATAATGAAATCTGTACACCTAAAAAAGATAATCACGAGAGCGGACATGGGGTAAGATGATCAATCCTCGTTTAGAAAGACAGATGGGATGTGCATTGAACATATGACAGGAGTCTACTGAGCGCATTTGAAAGACTCTAACTAGCAGTGTTTTCAAAGCAGATAAAAAGACTCATAACCAAACCTTCGGCAGAGTACAGGGAATCATATGAAAGAAGGGGAGTTAGTATGATGGGGAAAGGATAGGAGCTCCACAAGGACCAAATATATCTGGGCACAGGGTCTTTTCTGAGACTGACATTCAACCAAGGACCATGTATGGATATAACCTAGAACCTCTGCTCAGATGTAGCCTGTGGTAGCTCAGTAACCAATTGGTTTCCCATAGTGAGGGGAACAAGGACTATTTCTAACAGGAACTCAATGACTGGCTTTTTGACCTCCCCACCCCCAAGGGAGGAGCAGTCCTGTTAGGTCACAGAGGAGGACTTTGCAGCCAGTCCTGAAGATACCTGATAAAACAGGATTGGATGAATGGGGAGGAGGTCCCCCCTATCAGTGGACTTGGAAAGGGGCACGGTGGAGATGAGGGAGGGAGGGAGGGACTGGGAGGGAATGAGGGATCGGGACACGGCTGGGACACAGAGTTAATAAAATGTAACTGATGAGAAAAAAATAAAATTCAAAAAAAAATTGCAGAGATGAGCTATTATTACTTTTGGAGTGTTCTGACAGTAATTTACCATATATCATAAAATATTATATGCTATTGCTGGTTTTCTTCATTATTGTCTGGAACAAAGTTGTTTTTATTATAATATTAATGTTAATAAAATATTCTAAAGGCTAATAAAAGATTCTAAAATTAAAAAAAGAGGAAAGATACACCTTAATTTGTGTCACAACTTCTATTGCCAGCCTATACAGAGGACACAGAAAAACGAAGCTTGTTCTTGTTTGCTTGTTCTTGCTAGCAAGTACATTCCTTTACTGGCATTACAGCCTACTTCTTCAGGATTCCTAAAGACCAGCTGAGCCATCCAGCCTCATATACTAAGAAATTTCTGGATTCCTGGACCTCTGTTGGCAGACAGCCATCATTAGAGTAGCTGAACCATAGCCTAAAAACCATTCTAATAAAATCCTATATACATGTGTATTTATAGATAAATAGATATAGTTAGAATCGTTCTATTAAGTTCATAACTTCTGATCCTCTGGAGAATGCATTTCTCTCTAGTCTCTAATCTATTTTAACATTGTAATAGAAATAATACTTCAGTTGATTCTTCAGCCTTACACTTTAATGAGCTGTAATCATGCCTTGCATTTCAAGCCAATGGTGCCTAAAAAGAGATATGTGAATTTGGCATTAGAAAGGTTGAGAACTGTGGCATTCCTGGCTTTACAACACTATGTTAATAAAGCCATCAATCACAAGAATTAAGAACTGTGATCCACACTGGCAGTGCTTTTTGAAGCTTTATTGAAGTTTCTGAGATGAAGGGTGTGACTCAAAGAAAGTTTGTAACTAAACATTTCAGCAGCAGCAAAGCACAATAAAACAAGACATCATATGTAAATATGATTGGAAAATGAAGATGTTATTAAATTTCTTGAATATATGTACATATGAAGATGAGGTTGTTAAGGAAGTTGAGCTTATTGCAATATAAAGAATGGTCTATAGTTATACTTCATTTTGTTATGAGTTTAACAGGTAGTGTAAATACAATCTAATTTCCAATGTCACGTGATTTTAGATAATAGATTTTTTTTTAATTATAAAAATGAGTAGGGGCCATGCAGGAAGAAAAGCAAAACAGCTTTAGAACTCATGGAATGTGGCTGACCAGTTAGCACAACCATGATTAACATGTCTCAGAGAGGCAGAGCCCCAAGGACTATGTCCTGAGGAGTTCGTGCTGTTATGAATATCGCTCTGCTTGTTGCCTTCTTAGTCACCCTATCCCTCATAATCAATGAATTGTATGGAAAATCTAGGTCTGCTTCCAGGCCCTCACTAGGCAGTGTCATTGGCACTTAAAACAATAGTGATTGATATTTTTCAAGCATTGCTGCTGGAGCAGATTACTGATTCATCCGCCACCTTCAGAAAAGACTTAGGGATGTCAAGGGAGATGCAGACTATTAGTAAACTTAGGTTTAGATGCTTTTGATAGTGATTTTGATATACAAAATCTTAGGGAAAAATTTGGAGTTCAGAAAGGCACAGTCTTTATAGGTGAGCTAGGGATTTTTCAAGGACAGGGAAGAACAATGTTAGACCACGTAGTACTGGTTGACATGATTCTCTTACTAAAGCTATGCTGGTGATCAAGATGATGATCAATTTCTTGTACCCATTTTTGCCCTCAATTTCCTGATATGATTTAACAAAAAAACTGTTAATGAGTAGATGTGCACCCTGAGGATATATAGTAGAAATGACTGAATGTTTTTTATATGAAGGTTTAGATTTATGATTCTTTTAAGAAACTTATGAATTCTTTTTAAGATAAATAATAAAGTAATTGATTCTTTCTTTGTAAACACAAGTTGCAGCCTGCCAGTAAGATCCGGGCTGAGAAAATTACCTTTCTTGCTTACACTTTGCTAATCTATAACAAGTTGCTTAGTTACAAATGTATGCGGGTTCTTGGAAATAATTTGTTTTTCACCCATAATATGTAAAGCATTTGAACATGTAAGGGTATTGAGGAAACCTGCTTTTTTTATGTAACTCATTGTAATCTTTAACTTAAAGAAAAATAAAAGGTAACCACATTGTGATTTTTGTACCCTTTGAAAGATTTTTCTGTGATATATAAGCTGTGAAATAAAAAGAAATTTGTTGAAGCTTTGTTGCATCTAATCTGCTTATGTGTATATACGTATATTTGCACATTGGCTGGAGCTCTACTCCATCTATCCAATGTGTATATGTGTATATATGTATATATGTAAGTTGGTTGGAGCTTTGCTCTATCCACCAAATATGCGTGTTTGCATGTATGTATGTAAGTATGTATGTATGTGATGTGTGAAGTTGTTGGAGATTGCTTGTTGGAGCTCGCTTCTTCCACCAAGTATGTATGTGTGCATGTGTGTCTCCTTTACGTTGTCACCCACCCCATATCCCTTCCTTGCATCACTGAACACACTGTTGGAGCTGTCCTTCAACAAAACATGTTTTCTTTTTTAAGTTTAATTTTTATATTAGTTACAGTTTATTCATGTCGTATCCCAGCTGTAGCCCCTTCCCTCAGTCCCTCCCAATTCCAGCCTCCCTCCCTCCTCTTCTCCCAGATCCCTCTCCAAGTCCACTGATAGGGAAAGTCCTCCTCCCCCTCCATCTGACCCTAGTCTATCAGGTACCATCACAACTAGCTGCATTGTCTTCCTTTGTGGCCTAACAAGACTGCTCCCCCATCAGGGGGGAGGTGATCAAAGAGCCAGGTACTGAGTTCATGTCAGAGACAATCCCTGTTCCCCTTACAAGGGCAACCACTTGGATACTGAGCTGCCATGGGCTACATCTGTGCAGAGGTTCTAAATTATCTCCCTGAAGCCTTTTTTGATATATTATAAACCTATTTTTTGTTTATCTTATTAGCAATGCATATCAACTGACATAAAATTGAAATGACAGATTTGAACTTATTAAGGAAATAAACAACTAACTGTGTATAATTCTCCTATAACAGTAAGTCTTACTCAACAGTAGAGTCAACATGTTGCATGTTGCTTTGTGTTTAGTGTGCTAGTGTGCTGGATACTAAGTTTTCAATAATAACTGTAGATTTGCATAAAAAATAACTTGTTTTATTCATAAAAAATATTCTACAAAGTTTTGAAAGTAAGTATGTTAGGTTACAATGTATCTAGGTAGATGAAGGGGGAAATATAACATAAAGAAACATTACTGATCTTAGGAAGAAAGCAATCATATCCAGAAACACCATTTGTAGTAACAGAAGCTGTGAGATACAAGAGACTATTTACACAAATAATATGTTGACTGATCTTCACCTGTGTATAATTATCTAAATGTTGGGTACATTTTAGGTAATAGTACTGAGTTAATATATATTCTCTCAATTTGGTAACTAGCATAGTTAGGTGAGGTTGTCTCTGATTTGGAAGACTTGCAGGCCTATTTTTGCTGATGTCTAAGTAATTGCATTGCACCTCAGGTTACCACTGTGAAGCTTCACTGACCACAGACAGAGTCCCCTTGTACCTGTCAGCGATATTCTTTTATAAAGCTGAAATGGTTTTCAGACAAAAACCAGAGTTTTCAAAAACAGAGTGAAGACAAAGACACCATGGCATAGCAGTCATGACCTGAGGGAGGGTCACTTTTTAAAAATGGTTCTTCCAGAATCAATTTTAGCAGCAGATATCATTGTTGGAGACTTCACAAAATCAAGAAAGCACTGAGATGGGAGGGTGTTAATCTTTTAAAGCCAAGTTGTCCATGGCTACTCAACTGCTGTAACATTTGAACTCCTCCAGGGAAAGGAGGGAAGCTCAGCAGGCATGCTACACCTGAAAGGTCCAAGTTAGTACAAGGATCACAGCAGGCAAAGAAACACCATCTTCCTTGAGGACATTTGATCTCTAAAATTCTAGTCCTTCCTTACCTACCCAACATTTGCTTTCCTCTCTGAGCAACAGGAGAAATAGAGCTGTTTTGAGCAAAGGCTCTGGGTGCACTTACCGATGTGAATGGCCCCTGTGCCACACCCCATGTTGACTTCACAGTCCACTCTATGAGGAGCTATAAGCGGGGCAATGACACCTTTTACTAATGATCACATTTAAAATGTAAGTCCTCCCGGGCCTGAGGCTGTGCTCAGCACTGCATAAAGAGGTACTGACATTTCCATTAGGGAAATGGAAGCCATGAAAATGGTAGAATCTGTGCAAGAGCACGCAACTGGCAAGTCCAGGAGCACAGGAAGAACTCAGATCTCTGAGAGAATATGATAGCAATTTGCTACATCACTGTAAGTAAAAGGCTGCGAACAGTACTCCTGATAGAGACAGAATAATTACCCAATCATTAAGGGGCCCTTCTTGCTCAAACAACTTTTAGGAAACTCACTGACGGTTTGAATTTGAATTATATTAATATTTAATGAATATATGATTCACAAAACATAAATTCACTGGCTAATTGTGTGGAAAATTATTAGCTACTTAGAGAAATACTATTGTTAGACTCAAGGTAGTGTTTATAAAGTCACGTTTGCTTTCATGCGCCGAGCAAAGGTACGTATTTTAGACACCTATTATACTCTAGATGCTGATTTTGGTACCAGGAGAACCACAGTTAGGCAGATATAAATTATGTCATCATGGGACTTATTAAATGAAACAAAAAAGAAACACAGCATGAAAATACAGATAATAATATGAGGTCATGAAGAAGCAGAATAACAGTGTATTTTATGTTAAATCAACTCATCTTTGTTTTCCCTGTGGATGTAAAATAGGAAGAGAAAAAATCACAATGTTTCTTTATAGAAAATTTACATTAAATCATTTCACCTCCCCTACCAGAAAATTTCTTATTTGCCATATATAGATGCAGATGTTTAAATTTACATGGCATGAAGTCATTTTTCAGTTCTCTGGACTTGATCTGTTCTATTAATGTGCCTGTTTCGGCCTGGCCTTGAAATGTGGTACAACCACACATCCTCATCCACTTCACTCTTCCCCTGAGCCCACACCTCCGTACATTCAGCATGAGTTATCTTTAACATGTTTGGAAATACTGGCCAATTTAGTTTCTTCTTTGGTGATTACCTGCCTTATTTAGCTTCCTTAGTTAATTTTATAAGTAAATATTTTTAAGTTATACCTTACTCAAATTAAACAAATGAAGTGATAGGATACAGTCTATAGCCCCAAGCCGTCCTTTCTCTTTCTTCTCCATGTCAAGGTCAGAGTCCGGGTAAGAACACTAGATCACATCACGCCATTTTTAACTATAGTTTTGCTTCCATTCATACTTGTTTCTTTTCTAGATAAATGTGTAAATTAAGTGTTTAACATCATCTTGATAATCATCATGTAATCTTCAGCATGTTGGGGGTTTTGTTATGTTATTCAACATATTCCCGATACTTTTTCTTGGTTCCAATTTCACAGAACTTGAAAATTTGAAATGATTGCTTCGTATATTCTTGCCCAAGGTAATAATAAAACTTCAGATCTTTATTTTTATTTTAAGGAGAGAGCTCTTTACGAAATCACTGAGTTCCGTCTTCTCATTAATACAGTTGCGGACTTCAGGATCTCTGGGCTTCATCTTTCAATCAGTTGTAATTCTTCCTGCTTCCTCTCACCACTGTGCTTTCCAATCGTGCTACAGGAGCACTGAAGCTGAACTTCATGAAGCTGAACGTCTAGAGATTTGTACATGCTAAACCCATTTCTTCCCTCAGAGCATTTCAAATAAATCCCAGTAATGAAGGTCCTAGGACTTTCTTGAGCAACAATTATGGGCAATATTCATTATATTTCTCTAGAAAGGAAGGAGTCTGGATTAGACACACTCCTGTCTTTCAGGCTGATGAAGGTGTTAAACTAAATAGTTAGTGTTTAAGGGATCCCGTCTATTCACAGAAACTGCTTATGTGAATACCTGAGAGGAGATTCCTCTCAGGTTTATGTTTCATCAAACGAAAAAATTAGTCAAAAAAAAATTTTTTTTTAATTTTACAAGCTTCATTCATACTCTCCTTTTTAATAACCATGTAAATAAACAATATTTTAAAAGTAAAGAAGTGACACAATTATGGACCAAACATAGTACAACAGAAGTTATTTTTGCTGAAAAGTACTTCATTGATCAACTGAGTTTCTTTCAAAAATAACAAAACTTCAACAATATGCTATCAATAAATAGGCATAAATTTATTTTAAAACGTGTTGTCTAACAGAAAAACATCATGTGACATAACCTATAACCTGTGTTGACTTATAATGACTACACACACAGTTGCATCATTCAACTTCCCCAAACTTCATCTAGCCTCAGTGTTTTTAGGTCCTTATTAGCATCCATGAATTCTTTATTTATAATGGTCTTTAGATCATGATATTACCTTGACAATAGTAGAGTACCAGACCCCACTCTGATGTTGGGACTAAGCCAGATTCATCTCTTACACAAAATACACACAATGACAACACATAAGAAAAGAAAAGATTGGGAATCTGGTTAACTGTTTTGTATGAAATGAGCTCTGGAAGAGGCAGGAGTTTTCACTATTCCATACTTACTGTAACATACTGTAGATGGTTTCATAAAACCAAGACTCAGAAAGCAATTAAGGATCCCAGGATAACTGTGAAATATAGTAGATACTGAGATGAGGCAAGATCTCACTTTCACCCTCCCGGGAATGAGCCAATGTGCTTACTTCAGAAAACCCACCAGGTTTTTGGGTTTTCTGAGGAGGAACTGAAGGCAGGAGGAGCATCAATCTTGTGGGAGCTAAGTGGAGAGCAATTAGAGATTCTGTTGTGAGAATCCTATTGAAAGCACTATTTAACATCATAAAACACTGAACTAGATATAAAACAGTATCAGTAACCCGCTGAGGGAAAGAACACAAAGCTTCCTTCTGATGTTTCAAAACATCCAACAATCTATGGATGGATAGATAGATAGATAGATAGATAGATAGATAGATAGATAAACATGATAAAGACCTTTAACCTCTAAGACTGAGAGCAATATCAAAATTGTCCTGGGTGAAATAATTCTGGAGAAAATTGATGTCTTTCAGAATTCCTGTTGGAGAAAGATGAAGAGTTTAAGGACTGTGTACTGTCAGTAGGAAAATGATGATAATTTTCACCACTACAAGTCAACAATACACTGAAGTGTTTTGGAGGAGGTTGTTTGCTTGTTTCATTTTTTTTTTGAAAGTAAGCCATGGAGTTGAGCAGATGGAAAGAGTCTGCAAGGATATATTATATGGAATTTTTTTTCAATTAAAAGTAAGAAAAAAAATGAAAGAAAAAACAACTTTTAACTAGGTTTAGAACTGTATATGTAAAATACAGAAGTCAAATGCATTCCTTATGCTTTTGAACCACAGTTAATCCAGGTGACAATGAAGGAGGCATGTTGAACTATGAAACAGGAAAAGATCTTCCGCTTTACTAAAGATTTGAAGGTGTCTAGCAGAAGGTGTAAGGAGGAAGCTTTCATACCATGAATGTTTTCATGATGGCTGGTGCATCATCTTTATTCTAGAGAGGATTTCAGCCCCAGTAATTTCATTAAGCTAAGCATTTAGCTTTCCAGTTCGAGCTTTTCATCCTCCACAAATTTGCTTTCTTTTTTTACACTGATTCGTTCATTAATTTAGATTTAAGAGATGAGCCTACAAAGGATAAAGGAGAATATACGAGGAAATATATAAATTATTAACAAAGAAAAGAAATATAAGCATTTAGCATTCATATATATATATATACATATATATGTATATACATACATATGTATATATATGTATATATATATATATTTGTATGTATGTTATTCTCCAATGTCCAAAACACATTTATTCTCAGCAGAGAGATGCTCCTAGAAACATGAGAAAGTATGTTTTTTTTAGTATCTAAAGTGGATTTGAAGCTGGACTCACATAAAATTAACAAAGATTCTATTATTCCTTTAATAATGTAGTCTGAAGTGGGTGTGTTCAAGCAGAAACAGTTGTGAAAGCTCTTCACACACTAAATACACTTGAGAACCAAAGTGAACACAAACAAGCACTTCCCATTTCATTTCACCAAATAGTTCTAAACGTTCCAAATTTAGTGAACTGTTCTAATATGGTTTGTCATTTTTCTCACATACTTCCCTGAGCCCTAAAACATTACTCACGATATTCTGGAGAAATATGAAATTATTCAATGACTACTATGAAAATAAAAGTATTTTTCATACATGTTGTCTTATCAACAATTTTATTGCTTATGTTATTTAGCAGAGTAAAACAACTACAAGAATTATCAATTGTTTCTCTATGGGGGTTTTAATATGTAGAAATGGTTATTTAACCACATACAAACATCTTTTACCCCAAATGATTTTTCTTCTGCTTGTAATGTTTCAATTACATTGCTTTAAAATTAATTCCATTTTTGTTAAAAAACATATTTTTGTCACTCCTGAAACTGGAAAATATTGACAGTTTAATTTTTAATACTCCTACATTAGAATTTTAAAATTATATTAAAGTTCTAGTTAATGCCCGGGGAAGATGCTGCTGTATATATTTTATGTGTCTCTTTTTAGTTAGCATGTTACAAACGCTCACTATCAGTACACAGAAGTGTACTGGGTGGAGCCTCCAGCTCCAAAGGCATTGTTCCTCCTGTAGAGCTTATTTTCTGTGGTTGAGCATCAGAGCATCATAATAAATGCAGCCACACAAACAAGAGCTTAATTATCAGGTCACCAAGCAAAGTGTTCACTATCTGTAACGAGGGGCTGAGATTTCATAAAAAAAATGCTTTATTTCTTGAAGAATTTCTGTCAAATGAATAAATTAGCTGTCTAATCTATATGGGTGTGTGTTCATACATGTGTATGTGTATATGTGTGTACAATGTATGCGGCTGTACACATTCCCATACATACATACAGTTGTGTGTGTATGTGTGTTTGTGATTCCACGTGTGTATGTGTAAATGTGTATGTATATATCTGTATATGGATATAGACATTTCTTGATACAAAAAGATAGTATTTTATTTTTGTTTCTAACTTCATATAACTTAAATTCTAAAAGCAGATGCGGATGTATAAAAGTATAGGCTATATGTTTAAATACATTATGTATTCTTTTCTACTTCTCTTTAAGTCAATTTATAAACACCTAAGTATTCAGGAAGCCTAAATACAGTAAACTGTGAAGACTTTTAAAATTAAATGATCTTTATTTGGATTTTAGTGTAGCTCACAAGCCTTTCTGCACCGTGCTGTATTTCACAGATGCATTCCCTGCACACAGGATTATGCATGCTAACTTTAGAGAATTTATAGCATCAGTATGGCTATAAAAAGAGAGTTTTCCATTTTTATATATCAAGAGGATATTTGAAGCTGTTGAAAAAAATATCTAATACAAAAATTGATTAAGCCTTTAAATATTTTTCACAATAATTAAATGTGAAACAATACTAGCAACCAAGCACTGATGATTAATTGATCCTATACAAATAGCTATTAAGAAATGCATTAATTGGGTAACTCTGAAATATATTTTAAAATATATATTATATAAAATGGCAATCCAAGTATATGCACATCCAAATGTTTACAAAATAAATTGAACAATAAATGTTTATGTTGGCAAAGTCAATGTGACTAATTTACAATACTAGATGCCTTCAACTATGCTTTACACGGCCTATTTTTGAGCACATATATTTTCCAAAACTTAAAAGGTATTTATGAGTCAGTACATTTTCAGCATATGAAGGAACATCGATTGGCACATGGTAAAACGGGGTAGTATCCCGGTAAGCCAGCCTCGGTCCCAAGCACCAGCTCCTAGCCACATTCGCTTCGAGGATGTTCCTTAAAGGTTCAGCGTGCACTATGAATATCTGCACAAACTTCTCAGAAAAACTATCTTCCTTCATTTTTACTTGTTACACGATAACCATGAGCTAAACACTTAGTACATTAATACATCTTGCAGACTATGAGGAGTCTTACTGATGAAATAGTTCAAACATTGTATGGTACCAAACCAATTCTATTTCATGCAAATAGGTGTTTTCATGAGGATTCTGTAGAAATATATTCATATTCATATGTGTGCACATTTATTCAGGTTCACTCCTTCCCACAATATTACCCTGTGTAAGGTACTAGCTTCTTTGGTAGGACAGAAATTTAGCATCTCTGAAAAGACGAGGCAGTATCTTCAGAGGTTCGGTCTGCATGAGTCCTACCTGTGTGGTATCTGGATTGAAAGAATCCTGAGTACTGTCGGTCATAAGGCCATTTCTACACTAGGTCTATTGCAGTGAATACAAGTGAAACTTTCCTAATACTCAAACATGAGTATCTCAAACATTTCTATTCTAAATAAGATTCAAAAGTCGTATATATGTCCTCATTGAAACCAGAGTAATTTTCACATTTTCTATTATATATAGTATTTCATTGAGGTAAATATCATCATTTATAGAAAAATACCCACGGATCACTTTATTTTCTAAAATAGTACTAAGAGAAAGAACATATTGCCTTTGGGATAATCAAGCACCTATGAAAATTTATGAACAATGTATAGGCTTACCATATAACTAAATACTATGAAATGACTTCTGAATTAAGTACATACCAGATATAATTATCAACTGATACTTACAGTTGAATTTCATATGGTCATTGTAATAAGGTATAAAATCATTAATAAAATATCAAGCATCATGAGAAAGGAACAAATGTGGATAACAGAAGGCAAAGGGAATGAAGACAGAAAAGGGAGATTACTCAGAAATGTTAAGCAGGGGTCAGAAAATATCCAATTATAATACTGAGAAAGGGCAGCTACCATTTAACATGTTTTTATAAAACTATCTCATTTGAGCAATACTGTAAGCATGCTTCAGAATAAATGAAAAGCAACAGGCGGATGAGTCCTCTTAATAGTGGTGTGTGTGTGTGTGTGTGTGTGTGTGTGTGTGTGTGTGTGTGTGTATGTGTGCACGCACATCCTGCGATGTTTGTATATGAGTGAGGGCAAGCTAAAGTCATGGCAAGCATGTGGAGATGAGAGGACAACTATCCATAGACAGTTCTCTCCTTCCACTGCGGGTTCCAGCAATCAAACTCCAATCACTTTTATTCCCTGAGCCTTTCACCGGTCCTAAGGACATTTCTTAGGTCAAAAATAAGTTAAAGTTGGGTATATTTTTAAAATATGCTGTCTTCATACTTTGGAGTTAAGATATGATGCTAAATGGTTACATTTAAATTTCTGGAAGAATTTTTATTCCAAATTTAAAATCTTTTTGTGAGAAATTTAACTGGATTTATTAGACAGGATTTACTATAGTTTTATATAGTCTTCCAGTGTTATAGTCCATAAATTTTACCATTAGAATGTCAATTTGCCACTGAATTTGTATAGGGTATAAGCACACTTGATTATTCTTTTTGAAAACATAAAAATTATTACAAAATTGAGCTTTCTTTTAAAACTATAACAATTTATTTTAGCAGACACTGTAATTACTCAATACTGTCTGCATACTGTCTTAAACATATACATTCATAGGCACTGTATACAGACTTAGTCATTTCCCAGTATACTATTAATATCACCTCACCATGACAGTACATCCCTGTTACACATTACAGATATTATATCATACATATCACTGCTTGCCAAAGCTCTTTGATGTTAAAATTGCAAATAGGTATAAGCATATCAAATATCCTAAGAGAATATTCAGTTCTATTGATGTCCAAATATAATACATTTCATTGAGCCCACAATAATCTTGGCTCAAATCTTCATGCCTAGGCCTTGCAGGTAGCACCTTTAGACTCCCTTTAATATATATGCTGTGCTGTAACCATGAAGATAGGTACATCTTTATTTTCTGTAGTGCCTATTTTAAAAAAATATATTATTTTCCACCTTTGGAAATCATGTAATAGTACATAAACTCAACCAGATAAACTGAAATTCCTATCAAATTCTTGATCATTGGCATCATTTCAAGCAGTCAAAATATATACAGAACTCAAAGATCTACAAATATTGGATGCATTATAGTACCAATAGAATATTCACTGACATAAAGAATCTTTGAGTATGATAAATATATTTTGGGAGATTTGAATCTCAACTGATTTGATAAATCACAAAATACTTGAAAATATAATGAGTAAAATTCTTAGTCTGTAAGTACCTGGCCACTATTGTCATTATCTGGTGGTCTATGTAAAAACTTAAGTGGGATAATCTACTTCAAAAGTAAAATCAAAACCAAAATTTAAGGCCATCTCTAAAAAACAGTGAATCTATAATATCCAAAATACTAGTTGAAAATAAAGGACAGAATGCAGTCCAATGAGTTATGAAAGGATTTCCCCTCCATCATGTTAGTTTTTGTTTGTTTGTTTGTTTGTTTGTATGTTTGTTGTTTGTGTGTGTGTGTGTGTGTGTGTGTGTGTGTGTGTGTGTGTGTGTGT
>NW_026592118.1:4506819-4519259 GCF_907164565.1 Psammomys obesus | reverse complement strand
TGTGTGTGTGTGTGTGTGTGTGTGTGTGTGTGTGTGTGTGTGTGTGTGGTGGACAAGTGCATGAAAAATGTAATTTAGAATAAGTACAGATCCTACATGAAGCTGAAGCGATTCCGAATGGTTGTTCTAACTGTGTACAAGCTCACTGAGATGTACAGACTATGGACCTGGGCAAATGTTTGTTCTTGTAGCAAGCATAACCCAGCTGTATGATGTTTTCATTTTTGAGATCATTATGACAAAGTGACTTTCACTGAATAAAATCAACCAGAGTTCGATTCTAATTCAGAATCTGTGCATTGGTAGTTGACTGTTCTCCTTAAGCTTCACAGCACCACCATGTAGCCATAGTTAATTTACAGGGCATTTCAACTAAAAAAAAATCAGTATACAGTCAAACGTAAGCTGCTGGGAGGCATGCATGGTGGAGAACCTTTTAGATGACTGATATTGCAAGATAGAGACACCTTTCAAATGACAGAAGTAACTCACCAGAATGATGGAGTTGCTGTAGCTCAAGAAATCAAGCATCACAGCACCATTTTTAGGACAACACAACCACCAGGAAAAGGAAAGTGCGTGCTCTCACACTCATCTCCCATGGTTTTTGGTGTAAGAGACCCAGTGACACAGATGACTAGGTAAGAACATGGATCTAAACCTGGACCTCTGGCTTCAGACCTTGACTCAATCACTTAGTTACTGGGAAAGCACAAGTGAATTTACTAATGCTTTTTTTTTTATCTTTTTATGGCTACAAGAGTTCCCAAACGCCTTATGTTCCTGGTTATGATTAAGTTATGAAATATTTATTTATTAATTTAAATATTGCCTTGTATATACTAACTATTGAAAAGTCTTATACTATATCATACCCAGAAAAAAATAATAGGTCAGTAATGAAGAAAAAAATTAGAGGAAACAGAATTTGGGAAATTAAAAGTAATGACCACAGAACCTTCTTATTTTGATTCTCCAATTCATACAATGTAGAAATGTTGGGAGCATGCAATGAAGTGTTATACCCAAGTTCTATTCACACATTCCTCCTGCAGGGTCCTTGGAGAACTATATCCAGTGTATGCTCTAGTGTAATACTTGTAAATAATCCAAACACTCCTCCCTATATATTTTAAATGATATTCCAATGATTTGGAAAATCCTAGAATCTGAAATCTGTGTAGATAGTGGTTATAATATGCATTTAAAAAACATAATAATAAAATTTTGCATGTCTTTAGTACAGACATGACAGTCCCAGGATTAACAAGTTTCAAAATGTGTTCAGTTGAAACTTCCTATGCAATATTTGTGTACTAAAGTATACGTGTATATATGTGATAGATAGAAGGATAGATGAATATTTAATTTGAATAAAGTTGGGACTCCTGATTTTACAACGAAAAGGTATATCCTGAAAAATGAACACTGCAATAAGCAAGAAATATCCATTCCTCACATTTTTTTCCTTTTTTTTATTCTTTATTAATTACACTTTATTCGCTTTGTATCTCCCCTGTGGTTCCCTCCCTCCTCCCATCCCAATCTCTCCCTTCCTCCGCCCTCCGCATGCATGCCCCTCCACAAGTCCACTGATACATGAGGACTTCTTTTCCTTCCTTCTGATTCTAGTCAATTAGGTCTCATCAGGAGTGGTTGCATTGTCTTCTGTGGCCTGGTAATGCTGCTTCCCCCTCAGGGGGAGGTAATTAAAGAGCAGGCCAATCAGTTCATGTCAGAGACAGTCCCTGTTCCTATTACAATGGAACCCACTTGGATACTGAATTGCCATGGGCTACATCTGTGCAGGGGTCTTAGGTTAGCTCCATGCATAGTCCTTTCCCCCTTTCCCCTTCTTCTTAGAAAAGGGGAGCCCCTCTCCTTACAAGCTCACCCCCGCCCATCAATTCATATCAAGACTTAGTACATCCTCTCTTAGTGAGGCCTGGCAAGGCAACCCAGCTAGGAGAAAGTGATCCAAAAGCAGGCAACCAAGTCCATGTCAGACACAACCCATGCCCCCCTTGTGGCTAGGAGACCCACATGAGGACCAAGCTGCCCATCAGTCAGTTACATGTGTATAAGGGCCTAGGTCTAGTCCATGCGAGCTCTTTGGTTGGTGCTTCAGTCTCGGAGCCAAAGGTAATTGACACTGTTGGTCTTCGTGAGGGGTTCTTATCCTCTTTGGGACCATTTATCCTTCCTCACACTCCTTCACAGGACTCTTCTAAGTCAAGCTAATGTTTGGCTGTGGGCCTCAGCATGTGTTTCATTCCACTGCTGGGTGGAGCCTCTTGGAGGACAGTCATGCTAGGCTTCTGTCTGTAAACATAATAGAGCATCATTAATAGTGTCAGGGATTGACTGTCCCCTATTCAGTAGGTCTCAGGTTGGGTCAGGCATTGGTTGGCTGTTCCCTCTTTCTCTGCTTTATCTTTATCAGTATCAGTCTCAGGAAAGACTCCTGTGCTCAGAATTTTTGGTTCTGCTGCTCACCTTGTGGAGTTCCTGTCCTCTCCAGATCTTACTGATTCCCACTTTTTTTTGTTTTTTTTTCCCTTTATTAATTACACTTTATTCACTTTGTATCCCCCCTGTGGTTCCCTCCCTCCCCCATCCCAATCCCTCCCTTCCTCCACCCTCCGCATGCATGCCCCTCCCCAAGTCCACTGATAGGGGAGGACTTCTTTTCCTTCCTTCTGATCCTAGTCAATTAGGTCTCATCAGGAGTGGCTGCATTGTCCTCTTCTGTGGCCTGGTAATGCTGCTTCCCCCTCAGGGGGAGGTAATTAAAGAGCAGGCCAATCAGTTCATGTCAGAGACAGCCCCTGTTCCTATCACAATGGAACCCATTTGTATACTGAACTGTCATGGGCTACATTTGTGCAGGGGTCTTAGGTTATCTCCATGCATAGTCCTTGGTTGGAATAGCAGTCTCAGGAAAGACCCCTGTGCTCAGATATTTGGTTCTGTTGCTCTCCTTGTGGAGTTCCTGTCCTCTCCAGAACTAACTGTTTCCCTCTTCTTTCCTAAGATTCCCTGCACTCTGCCCAAAGGTTGCCCATAAGTCTCAGCATCTGCATTGATAGTCAATAGTCTGCAGGGCAGAGCCTTTCAGAGGTCCTCTGTGTCTGTACTCCATTTTTTAATTGGATTATTTGATTTGTTGCTGTTTAACTTCCCATGCTGATGGCTTGGCAGAATTAATATAGTAAAAATGACCATCTAACCAAAAGCAATCTACATATTCAATTTCCATCAAATTACCAACACAATTCTTTACAGACCTTGAAAGAAAAATTCTCACCTTCCTATGGAACAACAAAAAACCCAGAATTGTTAAAACAATTCTCTACAATAAAAGATCTTCAGGAGGTATCTCCATCCCTGAGCTCAAGCTGTACTATAGAGCAACAATGCTAAAAACTGCATGGTACTGGCATAGAAATAGACTGGTGGATCAATATAATCGAATAGAAGACCCTTACATAAATCCACACAGTTATGGACACCTGATTTTTGACAAAGATGACAAAACCATTCAATGGAAAAAAAAGAAAGCATCTTCACAAATGGTGCTGGTCTAACTGGAAGTCTACATGTAGAAAAATGCAAATAGATCCATACTTATCCCTGTACAAAACTACAGTCCAAGTGTATCAAAGACCTCAACATAAAACCAGACATACTAAACCACTTAGAAGAAAAAGTGGGGAAGAACCTTGAACTCATTGGCACAAGAGACAACTTCCTGAAGAGAACACCAACAGCACTGGCTCTAAGAGGAACAATTAATAAATGGGACCTCATGAAACTAAAAAGATTTTGTCAAGCAAAGGACACTGTTGTCAGAATAAAACGACAGCCTACAGACTGGGGAAGAATCTTCACTAACCCTATATCTGACAGAGGACTAATATCCAGTATATATTAAAAAAAACTATAGAAGTTAAACAGCATTCCTTACATTTTTAAACATTTTACAAGTCTTATACTCTAGCAAAAACATTGGAACATATCAATTTATCAATTGAAAGCATAAATATGTTGTATAGAAATATCTAGTGTAGTTAAAATATACTTATGTATATTTTAAACAAATTATGCTTAAGATATTTGAAAAGATACAATGAATTTTGAACTAAGTATCTAAACGTGGGTCTCTAAAAACAAGAGAATAATTATATTATTAATACTCAGTGTTAATGAATCCTTATGAAATATCAATGATATAAAAACAATACTTATTACAGTTTATCCACTTTGTATCTCAGCTGTAGCCCCCTACCTCATTACCTCCCAAATCACACCCTCCCTCCCTCATCTACTGCTTGACCTTCTCTAAGTCCACTGATGGGGGAGGTACTCCTCCCCTTCCATCTGACCCTGGCTTATTAGGACTCTTCAGGACTGGCTGCAATGTCCTCCTCTATGGTCTACCAAGGCTGCTCCTCCCTCTGTAGTAAGGGTGGGGTGGGGGGAGGTCAAAAAGCCAGCCTTTGAGTTCATGTCAGAGACAACCCCTTTTCCCATAATTCGGGAACCCATTTGGATACTGAGTGGCCATGGGCTCCATCCAGGCAGGGGTTCTAGGTTATATCCATGCATAGTCCTTGACTGGAAAATCAGTCTCAGAAAAGCCCCCTCTGCCCAGATATATTTGGTCCTTGTAGCATTCCTGTCCTCCAGGTCATACTAACTCCTCCTTCTTTCATATGATTCCCTGCACTCTGCCCAAGGTTTGATTATTAGTTTCAACCTCTGCTTTGATACACTGCTAGGTAGAGTCTTTCAGGGGCTCTCTGTGGTAGGCTCCTGGAAACACCCCAGATATCCCTCAATGAAAGAATGAATACAGAAATTATGGTACTTTTACACAATGGGATATTACTCAGCAATTAAAAACAAGGAAATCATGAACTTTTCAGACAAATGGTAGGATCTAGAAAAGATCATTCTGAGTGAGGTATCCCAGAAGCAGAAAGACACACATGGTACATGATCATTTATAAGTGGGTACTAGACCTAAAAGAAAGAATAAGTATACTAAAATCTGTACACCTAAAGAAGATAAACAAGAAAGAGGACCCAGGGTAAGATGATCAATCTTCACTTAGAAAGACAAATGGGATGGACATTAGAAATAAGAGAAAACAAGTAACAGAACAGGAGCCTTAACTAATGGAGAATACTAGAATCAACAAGTTGGAAAGTTGCTGTTGTATACATGACTATGTAAATAACAGTCTTTCAGAAATATTTTCAGAAAATATGTGGAAGAACTTGAGGCTGTGAGCTACCGCATCCTAAAATATTGTAAGCAAAGCTTACAGGCCATTCAGACAAGAAGGCATTTAGAATGCAACTGTAACTGTTACAGACTAGCCTACCATAATTAAGAGAACAGGAAAAGTAGCTTGAGGGCATGATTCCATCCATAACACTTTCCAGCTTTGTGAAAATGCAAGTGTATTTGAAAGGAGAAAATCAAATTAAGAAATCAGTTGAAGAAGTTCCTTATTCAAATACAGCTGCCAAGGGAAGTGTTTTTTTAGGTACATCAGCAAAGACACACAAAGCTACTAAATCAGAGGCAGAAGGAAGCCATACTATATCTCAAGATGGCATCTGAACTGAGTAGCATTGTTCACACAGTGTTAGTTTTAGAGAATACATAGGTAGGAATATCAAGGCGGCTTGCTCCAAGGTTCCTGAAAGCTGCCGGCAACAAGCAATGGAGCAGGGACAATTTCCTGCAATGATCCCCTGAGAAAAGCGGGAAGTGAGACTGAAGATGAAACCTAAGTTGCAATGGAAGCTACAGGATTTTGGTTATACCAAGTTTATGGCATGTCAATCAAGGAAAGTTTAACCATGGAGAAGAAATTACATGTGCTGCAAATGGCTGACTTGGAGAGGGTGAGTATATCGAAAGCTATTAGAGCAGGCTAACTCCATCAGAAAGATAAAATGTTGAAACTAGAGTTGCAGAATTTGGCTTTTTCCTTAGTATTTTAACTAATGCTATCTATGCCAATCTTTCTGTTATCTCCCTGTTCTGTTTTGAGATGGAGTAATTCATTCTGTGCCACAGTGTATGGGATACATTTAATGTACATTTTTTTTTTTTTTATTTTTCACATCTGAGAGGTAGCCTTAAATTTCAGATGGATCTTGAACTACATGGATATGGTTAAGATTTGATTTGAGGGAATGTTTCTTACAGAGAAACTAAATACATTTTGCTTTATGAGATGCCCATGAGCCTCCAAGGACCAGGGGCAGAATATTGAAAATGCCATCTTTACATTGTAGTCAAGTTAATAAGAATTGGCTTATGATGATTAATTTTCACTGTCAACCTGACTGGACTGATAATCACCAGCAGAAACATCAGTCAGTATGTCTGTGAGAAAACTTCCAAAGGTAATTCAGCAAGAAAGGAAGACACATTAAAACTAGGGGTGATATCAACACATGGACTGTAGTACTAGACTGAAGAACGAGTGACAGAGAATGTGAGGTACGCATGAACATTCATCTCTTTGTAATCCTACTGTGGATCTCATTCACACTCAGGCCACTAGAGCTTTCTCACGGTGACAGGCTGCCCTCTGGAAAGAACTATGAAATACCTAGCTTCCTTACACTGATTTTGCTAGGTTTCTCAAAGCAGATGCTGAGACTCATAGCCAAACTTTGGGCAGAGTGCAAGGAATCTTATGAAAGAAGGGGGAGACAAAGGAGCCTGGAGGGAACAGGAGCTCCACAAGGAGAGCAAGAGAACAAAAAGTTCTGGGTTACAGGGATCTTTTCTGAGACTGATATTCCAACCAACAACCATGCATGGAGATAACCTAGAACCCCTGCACAGATGTAGCCCATGGCAGCTCAGTGTCCAAGTGGTTACCCTAGTAAGGGGAACAGAGGCTGTCTCTGACATGAACTCAGTGACTGGGGCTTTGATCACCTCTCCCTGAGTGTGGAGCAGCCTTACCAGGCCACAGAGAAAGAAAATGCAGCCAGTTCTGATGAGACCTGATAGGTTAGGGTCAGAAGGAAGGAGAGGAAGACCTTCCCTTTCAGTGGACTGGTAGAGACACATGGGAGGAGATGAGGGAGGAAGAGTGAGGTTGGGAGGGGAGGAGGGAGGGGGCTACAGCTGGGATACAAAGTGAATAAACTGCAATTAATAAAAATGAATAATTTTTAAAAAAGAAAATGCAGCTGACAGAGCTTAAAGTTTTGTAATGACAACCTGTTACAAATTAATACAGTTTTTCCCTACAATAGCAAATTAACAGTAGTAGACATGAGTAAAGTACCTTTTCATCAAAATCTGGAGTTTAAGTTAAATGAACTCTTTTTTTTCCTTTTCATATGCATACAAATGTATCTAGCAGTCATTAAGTTACATTTATAGCATGCGAGTTCTAGCATACATTTCTCTGGGCTGGGAATGAAGGTAAGAAGATATGCATAGCATGTGCAGTGAGGTTTCCTAATATCTAAAAGTATTCTTTCTCTCTCCCGCTGCGTGTGTGTGTGTGTGTGTGTGTGTGTGTGTGTGTGTGTGTGTGTGTGTAATTGCATAACTACTCCCTTCCAGCACTTAGGTTCTGGGGATCAACCTATGTCGTCTGAATTGGTGGTAGGCACCTTCCCACACTGAACCGTACTGTCATCTCTTGACACCAGTTCATTAGTTTGGTGTAAAATATCATCATGCTTTTCGATGGCACAGAATGCCTATCTCTGCTCATGTTAAACAACATATGTGAGTGAGGAGAGAAAAGTGAGCATTACCGAGTAGTGATATTCCCAAACTTGCCAAAATAGCTGAATAGTAAACAGGGAAATATATACTGTGATGATTTCCTGACATAAAAATAAATTCTCTGATGTTACTCTTTTTATTTATGTATATATTTTAGTTAAAAGCCAATTAACATAAATATCTGGCATGCTGTAGCATTAATTAAAAACTTTTCTCTAAAGAATATAAAATGTATAATACCTAGTGCTTTTTGTTGTAGAATACATCACACATTAGCTCCAACAATAGATATTAAGAGCTACAGAATAATTTTTCATATCTGCAAAATTTTCCCAAACTTGGTTACTTCATGAAAGGTAGTTTGTTGTTTTTTGTTTGTTTGTTTGTTTTTGTTTTTGTTTTTTATTTTCTTCCCAACTTCCTGACCATAAGCACCAGAACTTACATGTAAAACCAGTTTCTACAAATTTAAGTCTATAAAACAGTTCAACTTTGAGATTTAATTGATCAACCCCAGAGTCTACAGATTCAGTCAAATTTTTACTAGAAAAACCACCTACTGGTCCTTTGCCTGTTGTCAGTGTACTTTGCGATGCCAATTCTAATTAAGCTCACCACATGCCTGCCTTTAAGAGAGATGTTCATCTCACAAGTTTCCAGTTTAGTGTTCCACTGTATCCATCCCTAAGAACAGTGACTACAGCTTTCCCAGCTCTGTACATACTTGACGATTCATCCTCAGTGCCAATCTATGTTTGGTTTATTTATAGGGAACAGAGATGGTGCTTGCCTTACCGTTCACTCACCATCTACAAGAATCCCTGCTAAAAACTGATTGAAATCAAGATTTGTATTCACCATGTAGTGGGATTTCAGATATTTTTGCCTAATTAGATTATTCCTTAGTCAGTTATCAAGTTTTAAACAATTATAAATGGAACACATCACAGTGAAAGGAAGATAGGAACTGCAGCCAGACTTCCTGAGAGAAAACCCAATGTAACCTAAATGGCTCTGTGATCTTGTGTGATCATAATTTTTATTCATTCATAAAATGGTGGTATATGTATATATAATCTCACCTAAAAGTGTTTCTGTGTATATTTCAAGGGGTATTAGCAGAATAAAAAAAATCTCAAAATCTCAGCCAAAATGTAAAAATTTGAGTAATGTTGTTGCCTACATGACCAGTATGTGTTAGGGATTAGGTTGAGGGTAGCTACTACAGCTGGTCAAAGGCCGGGACTGGCTCAGTGGGTAGGAGCACTGGCCTCCGAAGCAGGAGAACCTGAGTTCAGACTACAGCAGACATGTATAATGCTCTGCTCTCTGCACATGTTCACACAGCCGTGACCATTCACTCCCACACACATGCATATATACAGAGTGGATTCTCCCTTGTCAATTTGTGACCCAAAGATGGGGGAAGATAGTGTATGAAAGTAAAAAACAGAAAACAATCGTACCACATATGAAATTATTTTGTCAAGAAATATTCAATCAGACACATGGAAGAGAGAAAGTCCAACAGCTGGCCCAGCACTACTGATAGGTCCTTCGTGTTAGTCGCTGGGATGACGCTCACAGCTGGCCAGGGTATTGTCTCATTGAATACAAACACTGCTGAGGAATACCATCAGCAGAGACAGCCACCCTGTGACTATGAAAAGAGAATCTATGTACAAAGGGACACAGGCAAAATACAATGTTGTACAGAGTAAGCGTGCCCACACACCTTTACCTCAGCAACGAGTAGTGAAAAATTCTGTCCTGGACACAACTTATGCTTCAGTAGGAACTATTAAGAAAGCCAGGCACAGAACTACCCTGTGTCTGACAGCATCTAATGCAGACAAGGGCCTGCTGCTCTGAACTGCCCCTCCCCCATTTGCCTCATATAACCAAATATCCTGTCAGTGTACTCTAATACTCTCTTAGACAAGCAAGATGTCTCCATTATGTGGACTCCATTTATAGAATGCCAGAAGCTCCAGTTCTTTCAAATGTTTACTTATTTCTGTTAATGGGAGGGAAACAGTTCATACTATGGCATTTTTCATTGAGGAAAAAAAAAAATTGAAATACGCTTGTAATCCCAGCACTCAAGGAGGTAGAGGCAGGCAGATATCTGTGAGTGCAAGGACACCATGGACTACAAAGTAAGTCCAGGACAGCCGAGGCTACACAGAGAAACCCTGTCTTGAGAAAATAACCCTGTCTTGAAAGATTGGAATATGAACTTCCTCTTATAAGCTAGAATTTTCTGAAGTACTAAAAACATAGCATCAGTGACTTTACTTAAATCTCCAAACCTCTAAGTTTCTCTTAACTTCTCTTGGAAAAGCACATAAAAAGAAATTTTGTTAATATTTGTTAAGCCACAGGATAAAACTTACTCTGAAAATGTTTTGATGTCTTACTCATATGTAATTTCATATTCCATACTCAATCTACTAGCGACTGTTTCCAACTGCATATTTATTGGTACAGTTTATTCATTGGGACATATTTTATAAGTAACAGTTTTCTTCATTGGAAGAACATAGTCTCATAATGAGAATATTCCACTTACTCGTGTGAAGTAAGGAAGACTCCTTTTCCCAGCCTCCTGAAGTGCGATGTGGTGCTGTTTGAGAATCTACAACTCTCTGGCATCCTAACATATTCCAACATCCGAAAATCCACTGAACAGTTGTTAGAACATATGTTGCGAATAAATTACATTCTGCAGCTTATTAGATAAATAGACACTGAGCTTGGGGCACCAATACCCACGCACATCTGATTATGACCCTTCAGCACATGTTTGGTGCAGGTACACAGAGAGGCTCACGGTGTGTAACGAAGTCAGGTCAGCCTTGGAACACAAGTTGGCCCTTAGCCAAAGATTCACATTAAAATACTTTTGAAATTTTATTAAAAGGGAATGGTGGGGGTTCTGTACTTAATGTATCACAGTATTTAAGGCACTGATTGGCTTAAGCCATCATGCAAACTAATTTTGCAATTTTTTTTTTCCTATAGCTAAGGAATAACTCCCTAAACATTTAAGCAATGAGTCAATCATTACTGGAATCACTGTGAAAAGAACACTTCTTTACAGTGATCTAATCTCTGTTCTCTAATGCTCTGTCTATCAAAGAAGGTAACTTTATTCATAAGAATCATGCCTTTATTGTCATTTACCATATTTTCATGAAGGAAATAAATGGTTTATTTTACTTCAATTTGCAGTATCTTCTAAACATGCTGTAAATTTATAACAATTTTCAAAGATATCCAATCTTTAGAATAAAATAAGGCACTAAGACCTCATGTAGTCTTTTCAAACTGTAACCCAGAACAGTCCCTTTATCTTATTTTTTGCAATGAATTCACTCAAGTGAAGCCTTTAAAAGCACTGAGAATCTAAACCTACACAGTGTCAGCTCCCCACACGATCAAAAGCTGAGGAATTGTTCCTACAGAAGACGTCTTTACTAGAGAGCTTGTGTTTGCTTCAGGTCAAATCCAACCCTCTTTGCTTTTCTGAATTGCCCTTTGATATGAAGTAATGCTAGAATCATTAAATCAAGTACTCTACGTAGACCAGCACCTTGGGAGTTACTAAATACAACCTTCAACCACATGTAGTAATGTATTACACAATGCCTCTTCTCAGCTTTACCATCATATTATGAACACTTCATATAAGTTTAGATTTCCCATTAATTGAAAAACTTTAAAGATTAATTCACAGTGAATGTAAAACTTGAAGATAAGCAAATAAGAAATGCAATGAAATGACTCACACACAGCACAGTTATTAAAACTTTAAATGCATTGCTGCTGTGTTGTTGGATCATTAAGAGCTGATATTACGGCAGGAGTCACCACAGGCAGGCATCAGTAAGGATTTCCTGTAATTTAAAATGAAAAAGCTCCGAAGATGTTTGTAAAGTTTGAGCCAAACTCTCCCAGCCCTTTATCTCTTTTATTTGCTGTTTGCCTTCCCATTTCAAGTCCAAGTACTGAGCCCACACTAGCTCTCTCCCTGAATGTGCTCTTTGAAGAGATGCTGCATAACCATTGCTCTACCAAGTAATCACTATAAGGCATTGCTCCACCAGCATCTAGTGTTACAGGTTCTCAGGCCTGTACTGCTGGATTCAGCAAAGGCTCCCTCCTCTGTCCTACCGCAATTCTTTCTATCTCTGAATCTTTTTTTTTTTTTTTTTTTTTTACTATCACTGATTTCAGATATTACTGTGCTCCTTAGTAACAAACCCAATATAGCAAAAAACACCATGCAAGTCATTAAGATAGTTCAGGCCCACAGTTTCTTACTTTTTCTAACTCTCTGCAAACAAGCAAATTTTTAAAAAACACAATATTTACATGCTTAAATCTTTAAATGACTTTCAACTACATGTAAGGGAGAAACCTAATTTTATATCTTTTCTCCTTTTAGTACTCAGTCATATCTATCTAACCTTAATTATATCTGGTACTTCTGTGCCTATCTTAGTAATTAGTTACTTGTTTGTTTTGATAGGATACCTGATGATAGCAATCAAGTGAATAGGAAGAAAGGAAGGAGAGAAAGAAAGAAGGAAAAGAAGGAAGGAAGAAAAGATGGAAGGAAGGAAGGAAGGAAGGAAGGAAGGAAGGAAGGAAGGAAGGA
>NW_026592118.1:4364651-4506809 GCF_907164565.1 Psammomys obesus | reverse complement strand
GGAAGGAAGGAAGGAAGGAAGGAAGGAAGGAAGGAAGGAAGGAAGGATGAGTAATTTTCTTTTGGATCAAAATTTTAGTGCACAGGCTATGATGGCAATGAAGTCATGGCTACAGGAGCTTGAGACATCTGGTCACTTTGCTAGTGCAGTCAGGAAGTAGAAAAATATTAATTATCATGCTCAAAAATACTTCTCTTCCTCATTCAGCCCAGGAACTCTGCTCTTGGAATGGTGTGACGTTTAAGGTAGGTCTTCCCACATCGATTTACCTAATTTAGATAGTCCTTCACATGTGGTCCTAGATGTGTATCTCCTAGGTGATTCTGAATCTTGTCCTGTGGACAGTAGTAACTGAAATATTTACTCTATGCCTCTACATTGAAACTGTTGCTGTCACATTTCAATCTAAAACCTTTCTTGACACAGATAAAATCTGTCCCTCATTCCTCCTCCAGTTGCTTAAAGAAAGACTACTTCTGGTTCTCAAAATTTCAGCTCAATCATCACTTCATTTCTGAGGAATCTTTTGAAAACGAATGATCCCTTGTCTGTCCACACATGATTATGATTCCAGGCATGTACCCTGGCATGAAAAACAAATCTGGTCAGATAGGTAGGGGTACCTAGGGTAGTTTGCATAAAAATGGCCTTCATATTTGTGAATGCTTAGTCACCAGGGAGTGGCACTCTCTGGAAGGGTTAGGAGGGTAAGGAGGAGTGAGGACATGTGTCACTCGGAGTAGGCTTTGGGATTTCCCCAGGCGCAGTGTCACCCCACCCTGCCTGTGCATCAGGAGGCAGAACCCTCAGCTACTTCTCAGTCGGTCTGCATTCTGCCATGCTGCCTTTTATAAGAATTACCTTGCCCATGGTGTCTCTTCACATCAGTAGAGCCTTGATTAAGAGAGTATCTTCTTTGACAGAATTTTTTTTCCTTCAAACATCAATTTTATTCAAAGTATCTAAGTTATTGTGATATTTTTAGCAGTATGTTACTGGCAAATGTAAGTAGAATAGCCCATCTTTATAAACAGTAATTATAAAATATGTATATATTACAAAATAAATGCATGCTTCAACTAAGAATTATACAATCACAGTCTTGAATACAAAGTTGAGAAAGACTAATGATTGAAAGAACGTAAGGATCAAGAGTTTATTAAGAATGTAGCATTAATTGTTAAGAGAAAGGCACAGATTGTATATTCTAAACCACCTCCAATGTGCACATATGAAAAATCCACTATGCTCTATACATGTGAACATATAGACAGAATTATGATATGTATAATTGAATTGAAAGTATTTATTAAAAATATATAGAGGAAAAAAAACTCATCCAGATATTAATTCTGAGGGAAAAAAGAAAAATTTCAAGTATAAATTCCTGCCCAACTTGGAGTGTGCTTAATGTAGAAATCCTATAGAAAAGAAAATCGATTGTGTGCAACCATATGGACAGTGAGAAGGACACAATTCCTTCTCATTTCCTTACGTGATAATACGTGAAATTTTTCTTTGACAGATTTGATGCATAAAAAAACAATTATCTCTATGAATTCCACCGAGGTATGAGTGGTACCTAACACCCAACATGACCAGAAAACAAGGTGATATAGAGTGTTTGAGGACACAATTGGAGTAACAGGTTCTTAGGAGTAATTTCCTATTAGAGACAATCACCTGTTGATGGGAAAATGTGATAATAAGTAATTGCCATTCAGTGTCCACCTCCACTGAATTGTTCGTCCTGTCTTCTGTAGAAGCAATATGACAAACACCATATTCAAGTTGATCACAAACCTTGGGTATAAACAGAGGGTTTGGCTGCTGACTGAGAACTTTCATATGTACAAAAATTAAATAACATATGTCACATATAATATTATGTAAATCTATTGTCATCAAATCTCCATGATATATATGTCTACATTAATAAGTGTGGACTGTCTGCTGGTACATGGGTAACATTTCAGGACCCACATCCATGATGAAACATGACTGATTCTTGGCCAGCAGCCAGCAGTTTTCTTTTTGATGTTTTTTTTTTAACAATTTCTCCATTTTTTTAATTATGGCTTCTAATGAACATATTGACTTTTTTCCCTTTCATTTGTTTAAATTTTTTTCATTTGTTACAATTTATTCACTTTGTATCTCAGCTGTAGTCCCTTCCCAATCCCACCCTCCTTCCCTCTTCTTTCTAATAGCTTCATAAATCCCTCCTCGACCTACACTAGAATTTTGACTGACTTGGTTAGCACAGCCTTGGGAATTTAAGAATTAGGCTTTGCTATGAGCAACTGCACTGTTGTGTTCTGAAAATACTGTTTTTGGTTTTGTTTTCACAAGCATCACTCGTTCTGTCTCTCATCTTTTGTAATGATCCCTGAGCTTTGAGGACAGGAGGTTGATATAGGTGTCCCATTTCAGACTGAGCATTCCACAGTCTCACCATCTCTGTAAGTAGTCTGGTTTTTTGTTTCTGTATTAATCATCTACTTCAAAAAGAAGCTACTTTGGTGAGGCCCAAGAGTTTCAGAAATCTCTAAGTATAAAGATCAGACTTAAGAAACAGCACATTACTGTGTCAATTTAGCAGGAAAATAGTGTTACGTTTGCCCCTATTATCTTAGCCAGCCATGGGTTTGGGGTCCTGCAAACAGTACTGTGCTCCATCTTGAAGAGAAGGCTACAAATATAATTGGAAAGTGGTTTGTTACTTCTATAACATTCGTGACACTACGGTACCAGGAGCCTTATCTTGCCAAGCTAGTTGTTATTGTAATTGACAGTATCCACAGTTTGCTAAGACTGTTGGTGATTTCTGTCCCTTAGAGTATACACAAAACTTTTGGGTGCTATAAAATTTATCCAGCAGGAATGAAGCTTCTGGGTTGAGTAGCTTTTCCGTGTCTCATGCCTCAGGAAAGCGGTGTTTTCAGGAATAGGGCCGTTACTGTTGGTTCTAAAAGGTAACCAGGAGTAACGGCAGATTGTAATATTTGGGCTATATGGGACCTCATGCCCAACAACTTGAACTGAGGAAAACCACATCTGGACCTGGATTCTTTCTTTGCTAGCCAGTCATTTCTAGGAAGGCACTATCTTCCTGTTATGGGCTGAGTCCATTTTATCCCCTTTTCTAATTGTGTCTGTGTATGTATGTGTATGTATTTTATCATGTCACTACAATAGTAGATGTTTATATGGAATTTCAAAAGTCTTTAGTGTTAGTTTCCCTCATACTCCCTCCTCTATGCTGCCCACATGAAATGAGGTTTTAAAATATGTTCAATGCTGCTTAACAACAAACCCATAAAACAGTGGATGTGACTCAATTTAAAATGAAAAACAAGATTTATATATAAATATCTCCAAATAAGTTCATTCAATTAACTCTTGAATATATATTAAAGAGGTAAATGTATGTATGTGCATACATATCAGTATTTCTAAATAAACTTACATTTAGAAATGTTTTTTAATAATGTCAGTCTACAAAACATAGGAAAAAATAATGTTTCATTCTTTTGTAATCTACTTTGCTTTTTGGCAAGTAACCTAACTTCCTGATTTGATAACCTACTTAATTCAGCAAAATTGGCACACCCTCTCTTCTGCTAATGGCAAATACACAACTGGCTGTCTGAAGAGTCACCAGTGCCGAGAGTTCTTCAGAGTACATCCCACAGAATCTGAAGATAAATGGTGGAGCAATAGCTGGGTGGCTGTGCTTGGCTCTGAGAACAACTGCTGTGAAGAGAACATCATTCATTCCAACAGATTATTCTGAGTGTGCTGTTCAGTCAATTCCATTCGCTAAGTGTCTCAGCTCATATGTTTTTATGGGAGTTTTAATGAGAAATACAAAGACTTGTGGTTTTTTCCTCTCAACCCATGTCAATGAGCATAGATAACAGCATGTCATGTATTTTAATCCCTGCCACGTCTCTAATCCATAGCATGAAAATAGGGAGCTACATTAAAAGGCAAATGTCCACACAGAACATTACAGTTGTATGTTCCTTGGTGCGTAGTGGAGCCAGACACCCAGGTCAGGACATAAAGTCTGTGCTGTCTTCCATTCACGCCAACACACCAGCAATGAAGTCATTTGCAAGGCTGACATTATTGCCTTACTGTTAAGCTTCACAGTATTTCCAACCTTCCTCATCACACCTACTTCTTCTGTGATTGTTCAGCCAGATTTAGCTATAGAAATCCTGAGTTCCTTATAAGTGGCCATGCAGATATATCTTCAGAGTATGGGGCCCTTAGCTTCCACAATAGTTACAATAATATGAGGACAAATAAATTCTCAAATATGTTTTTTATGTTCCAAATACATAAGGGTTTCCAAAATGATTTATGAATTTAAAAATATTTTATATATAAATAAAATCTTCAATTAATTTTATTAATTCAATTTTTATTTCAGAAATTGCTTGAAGTTCCATTTAGAGTTTACCAAACATATATAGAATGACCTTAAAGACAGAATGACCTATTAGTTAATGTAAAAATCTAAATCAGACCTTTAAAGTTATCTTTGCATTTTATAAAAGTCATCTGATCTTATCAAATACAGAATGAATTTAATGAATTTATGGTGAGTAAAATCACTTTAGAAATCTTAGCAACAAGCTGTGGAGGTTTGAATAAGAATGACTCCCATAGGCTCATATAATTGAATGCTTAGTCATCAGAGAGTGGTACTATTTGAGAAGGATTAAGAAGGGTAGCCTTGGGTTACATCCGGGCAGGGGTTCTAGGTCATATCCATACATGGTCCTTGGTTGGAGAAACGGCCTCATGAAAGACGCCTGTGTCCTGATATATTTGGTCCTTGTGGAGTTCATGTCCTCTCCAGGTCATAGTAATACCCCCTTCTTGCATATGATTCCCTGCATTCCGCCGAAGGTTTGGTTATGAGTCTTAATATCTGCTTTGATACACTGCTAGGTAGAGTCTTTCAGAGGCCCTCTGTGTTAGACTTCTGTCCTGTTACTTGTTTTCTCCTACCTCCAATGTCCATCCCATTTGTCTTTCTAAGTGACATTTTACCCTGGGTCCTCTTTCCTGTTTGTCTTCTTTAGGTGTATAGGTTTCAGTATATTTATCCTTTCTTATAGGTCTATATAAGTGAGTATATACCATGTGTGTCTTTCTACTTTTGGGATACCTCACTCAGGATGATTGTTTCTAGGTCCCACCATTTACCTGCAAATTTCATGATTTCTTTGTTTTTAATTGCTAAGTAGTATTCCATTGTGTTAATGTACCACAATTTCTGTTTCCATTCCTCAACTGAGGGACATCTGTATTGTTTCCAGGTGCTGGCTATTACAAATAAAGCTGCTACAGCCCATGGTAGCTCAGTATCCAAGTGGGTTCTCTAGTAAAGGAAACAGGGACTATTTCTGACATGAACTCAATGGCGAGCTCTTCGACCCCCCCCCCTCCACCCTAGGGAGGATCAGCCTTGCTAGGACATTGCAGCCAGTCCTGAAGTTACCTGATAATCTAGGGTCAGACTGAAGGGAAGGAGGTCCTCCCCTATCAGTGGACTTGGAAAGGGGCAGGAAGGAGATGAAGGCTGGTGGGTAGGATTGGGAAGGAATGAGGGAGGGGGATACCGCTGGGATACAAAGTAAATAGCCTGTGATTAATATAAAAAAAAGAAAGAAAAAAAAACTCTAAAAAAAAAAAAAAGAAGGGTAGCCTTGTTGAAAGAAGTACATCACTTGGGCTTTCAGGTTTCACAAGACCATCCAGGCACATTGTCCTTCCTTCCCGCTACCTGTGGGTCCATATGTAGAACTCTCAGCTACTTCCCCACCATGTTCCCATCACAATGATAATGGAATAAACCTCTGAAACTGCAGGCAAGCCCAATTAAACATTATAAACACTGCCTTGTTCTTGATGTCTCTTCACAGACACAGGACATTAAGACATTAGCTTCTAAGTGTTAGAGTTGGAAGTTAAGACACAGACAACCATTACAAGGACAGTCTTTGAACACCATGAGCAATAAACATAATCATAGGATGTGGCTATCAATGGTTTTTTTTTTTAATTAAAGACTACAAAATTCTTGTTACCCTAAATAAATTTGCCACTCCATTGTCATTCTTGTGCAGTTATCACTCAATGTGTAGCTGTCACTCAATTTGACAATTCAAAGTAGAAATATATATATAAGCCAATTACCTATATATTAATTGTCTATGTGCATGCACGCGTGTACATACGTGTGCATAAGTTCGTGGATGCAGGCATGTGCCCCAAAGCTCATGGGGAAGTCTGAGGACAAAGCATGGGAGTTGGCTTTCTTGTTCTACCATTGGGTCTCATAGATAAAATTAAAGCTGGGTCGACAGTGCTTTTAACTGCTGAGCCAGCTTTCCAGCCCTAATGGCTAACAGTTTAACTGCAATAAAAAGACTGACCAGTAGGTCAGGAAGAACAAATTCCAAAAATGTTCCCAGTGGAGATCTCTTTTGGTAAGATTTCAGGAGATTCTTCTGGAAACCAAGGCTCTATCCCAAGATATCCCAGGGTAAAGAATGTTTTTCCATATTGGTGTTTCTTTTCGTACCCCGCTCTTCTTCCATCTTCTAAATCCCTTCCATCCTGTAAGATACCGCTAGAATAACACTGAACATAAGGAGTCCGACCTAGATGACCAGATTTGGAAGACTGCTAACTACTGCTCTGTTTTCACGTGTGTCTTGTTGCAATATTCTTCTAGAAGTATGCAAGTGTTTCTATCAGATTCTGACCTTTTTCAGAGAAAAAGCCACATCCTAGTCATTATTGCATGCCCAGCATCTGACATGGCAATGGATAGGTTTTATTTATGTCTGTAGTTTCATATGAACTTGTGAAATTACAAATCAGTCATGGCAGCGTATTGAATGGATACTAGAGAGATAAAAATGAATTTATAGAGACAACATGGTAGTGACAGAGGGCATGAGGCAAATTCAGCAGTATGAGCCTTTGCTTTAATGCACAATTGAAACAGGAAACGACTCAGGGTGAAAATTATGGAGCTCTAGATGTACAAGTCTAAAGGCAACATTACTTATAAATAACAGTAGGAAAAGACCAGGTGAAACTCTGGTTTAATTAAATCTTTCTTCTTTCCCTCTTCCTGTCTTAAAATACTTGCTGTGTGCACAGAATTTCTTTCTTATCTCCAGAGAAAGATTAGGCTTCCCAAACCAGACCATTAAAGGTAGTTTACAAAGAAATACAATTCAGATAGATGAGAATTCTCTGCCCGGTAAGGGATTTAGCATCACAGGACTGCTGCCTCTGGTAGCCTTTTATAAAGATTTTCTCCAGAAATAGTCAATATCAAAGGTCACACATTTAAAAAGTCACTTGCAATTAGAAGCCTAAGGGAAATGCCTAGGATAAAATGTTTTGGCAAGTTTTTAAAGCCTTTCATTGAGTTGGCAACTAGTCGGACCATGCTGGCCTGCTAAGCAAGCAGAGCAGGTGTGGCATTTCAGTGGCAGGAAGCTTCCTTCCCAGGGACAACACCCTAACTGTCCCTCAGCAGCCTCTGATGAAGAGCTAGAACACATTCCATAGCATTCAAGGCCTTCGCTCCACTGGCGTGCCCCAGCATCTGAAAGGCGGGGAAGAAGAATAGGAGGAACCAGAATAAATGACCACAAACTGCCAGGCATCCTGCTGTGCTTTTCCCACACATGACGGTTCCGTGTCAATCCCATAACTCTAAATATCAGATTTACAGATGGGAATGATGTTCAAGCTCAAATAAATCGAGGAATTTGCTAAAAGTCAAGCTATCAATAAGTGTGGCACTCGAATGGCACTTTCAAGCTCTTGCTAAGTTTACAGCTATTGCTCTTTATTTCAAATCAGTGTAGAGGTGTCATGAACTTTGCAACTGACCACTCCAAAGAAGCTTGATTCAGAAAGAAAATAAACAGCAAGAACCCAAGGACGTTGTTGGTTGGAGAGACCATGAATTGTTCAAAAACAAAAATAATAATCAAGGACAATGAAAGACTACACAATTTATCTGATTAGCAATAGATAAGACAAATTAATTAGAAATTCATGTTTCTTGTCTCCTCTTCCACAAAGACATTAAGCATTTTTACCAACATATTTTTTAAACATATCGTGGTTTCAGTAACACACACAAATACACAGACACACACACACAAACACACACACTGCATATTTAGGCAAATGGTATCTTTACAGAATCATGTAATTACAATTATTTTGGCATATCAAAAGATACAGATGTAAAATATATTATTCTATTATGTATAACTTTTCAACTCTTAAAATGAAAAGGTTTCTCCTGTAATAAAATCTACCGTATTTTTTTGTTGTTGAAATTGAAACAAATTGAGTAGTAAGAAAGGAGAATAGTAGAAAAATATTCCTAAAACTCTAGCAATTGATACTGAAGTTATAATTTCAGGCACAAGTCATGTGTAATCTATTCAAAATATATCAATTATTAAATATCACATAAGTGTCTATTTCAATATCACCAAGACTTATTTCCATTTCATCTTCCCTAGTTCTTCTAACTTCAAAAAACTCCTAAAATATTGATATTCCCCCAAAATTTCTGTTCTTTTTATTTTCCACCCAAGAAAGCCCATTAACTCTCAGGACTTTAGTATATGTATATGAGCTATTCATACTTTTCCCCAGTATTTTCCATTGTTAAACCCTCCTTCCATCAATTAATAGATGTGCACGTTCAACACTGCAAAACAAACCAATTATGTACAATAAAGATACAGTGATGGCATGGTTCTCCCCTAAGGCCAAAGGTCTCAGTTTTCATAGACTCCCATGGATTACTCTACAGAGTATATTCAGGACAGACCACTTACCCTTCCTGAACAAGCCTCCCTTTCTCTCCCCACATGGAGACTCCTTCTTTTGGTTATGACCAATCACAAATGCCCTTTAAAACTGCAGTTCCTCTGTACATCACATGCCCCTCCATCTATCATTTCTTTATATACCTTAGAAAGTGTCAACTTTCAGAGATACTCAGGAACAGTTTATCTCCAGGCCTATCTTCATGAATCAATTCTCATTTCTTAGAGCCTGAAAAATTGTGTTCCTAAGACATGTTCCATATAGAATTGCTGAATAAAATTATATATATATATTTATTTAAAATAGTTTAATTTTTATTTTTTTCTTCACAACTTATTCATTATATATCCTGGTTGAAGACTCCTCCCTCAACTCCCCCAGTCCCACTCTCCGTCCTTCTTCCCCTCATCCCCTTCCACTAGTCCACTAAAATGAGGAGTTCTCCACTATTGCCATCTGCCCACAGCTTGATAAAAGTATATTTTAAGATGTATTAAAAGCGTCAAACTTTAAAAATACTGTTATAGAAATTTAAATATTGAGAAAGAGTTGTTTTTAACTGTATTATAAGCATGCTTTTTTAGAGGAAAAAAACCCAACTTTTCCTGTTTTATTAAACAGACAGAATTTCTATTATATATCTATTTACCTAAGAATAGGAAATGGTAATAGCAACTTTATTTACTAATTATTAATACAGTGATGTCCATTACAAAAGCATGTGTCTCAATGATACCTATTAACATTTACACATGGTTTTTTGTCAAACAAGAATGAAAGTATTTTGGAAAGCTGATAACTGAGCTGGGAAAGTTCAAAGCAGAAATTACCTGTTTTTTAATTTAATTTTCAAAAGAACTTGAATTTCTGTTTATTCACATTTATTTTATTTCTATAAGCTTTCTATTATTGGTAAACTTAATTTTAGTTAAAATATAGTTTAAAAACTGAAGATTTCCAACATTTATGATCTGATTTTTTTCCCTGATTTTTTCCTGAATGAAAATCATCACAAAATAACTGCAAATTGGCTTGGTCCCTAGGCACTTACTGCTTTTATGAGGAATAATTCATTTAAAATTTAAATTGCAAACACGAATACAATTTTCTTCAACATAAATTTTTAAGACTCATTTTAGAGCAGACACTCAAGCCAACATCCGTGAAGCTCCTCGGTCCAACAGCAGCGCCCTCTCACACAGCGAGCGCACCTAAAACAGGCAGACAGAATGCTGTGTACCCAGGATAAATGGTTTTTTATGTATTTGGGTATGTGAATTTCTGAAAGCCTTAATGATATGATAATTACTTTGCTGCCTAGAGGTAAGCACATGATGATTCAACCTTGCCTAGTTCATGTTTTTGTTACCCTGTAGTAATTTCATACTACTTTATCCACTTGCAAAATGCATGACCAGAGACAAACGCTAGCTCATGATTTAAGCATGTGCTTTTTACTGGCTTTTTGTACAATTTGAAGCCTTTGAGTTTTGATTTTACCAATGCATTAGTTACTATAGAAACAATATCTCTGAAGTATACAAAGCCTAGTGACATAGCACAGTTCTGTAGTCAGGGTGTTTTATATTATGCCTGCAGACACATGTAGGTCTGTGAAGGCTGTCATCAGCTGGTTCTGGAGGGGTTTGTTCTCAGAATGCTCACAGGTACCAAGATCCACAGATGCACATAAAATGTACACAAAATGGAGAGCATTTACACAGAATTTGTACACATTACCCCATCTAATTTAAATCTCTAGCTTATTTTAAAGTAAACCTGAATACAGTGTAGACTCTACATAAACTGTTGTAGAGAGTAATCACAGGAAACAAAATAGGTATCACTTCTACTAATACAGGCATCATAGATCTAACTAAAGTTTATTGAATACTAATACACACCCAGCAGTTGTGGAGGCCAGGAAATACTTGTTCATATACATCTCAGCATCCGTGAATGTATCTATCAGCAAATGTAACATTTATACAAAAGTATATAGCACATATCTTTATCCAACTACTAATACATATATATAACATCTCTGTGTAATATGCATATTTTAGATTGGGTGCCTCATAACTAAGAAGGTAGAATGGCTTTAATAAACTGGGAGTATATAAACTAGTAAAATTATGTATAATTAAAATATGGTTTCCCAAAATCTAATCTTTTAGATTTTATATTATTCATATAACTACATATAGTTTAGGTTATTAAATTCATAGCAAAGGCAAAGAACAATTTGTTGTGCCTTTAAAATTTAGCACTTTAATAAAAAAAGAGCAATATACATATATATTTATTCCAGTCACAATTTCAGAACAAGAGAATATGGTAAAACTGAGGGTGGATTCCTTCCTCAGATATATCATGCAAAATTTTGCTACTTAAAGTTGTAAGTTTTACAAAATATGATGGTTAAGAAATGAATTAATCCAGCTAAACAGAAGTAACCTCTGTCAAAAATAAAAACATTTAACCCAAGAATAAAAATTTAATCTAGCTTTCAAAATATTATTAATGAAGTAACTTGAAACACCACGTAGGCTTTGAAAAAACATAATCAAACTTTCCTCAATTTCCTGCAGTTAAAGACCAAGGTTTTACATACGGCAGCAAAACTGTGAATTTCAAATGGCAGAAATCAGAATCAGAATCTTGCAGAAAATTTGAAATACACAAAATAGAGATATATAATCTCCAGAGACCCAAGAGAATATTATAATATTCACAGGTTTCAGTTATATTTCAATTTGCTGCCAAATCCTGTTTGTAGAAATATTTCTGCATATTCAGCCTAGTATTATTCAGATAATATTTTAAACAATGTTTTTCTATATTTTTTATGTTCTAAACGGTATCTAATGTACCTTGATCATATCTATCCCCTCCCTACTCCACCAGGACCTCCTCAACATATCTTCTTCCATATCTCATATTTTCTATTCAAAATCAAATTTAAAAAGTCTTAACCCACTGAGTCCAGGGATGAAGAGTAACTTACTAATGGTGTCTGACAGAATTAATAAAAAATAAAAGAAACAATGGTAACTTTCCCAAGCTTATATTTGTCATAGAGTCACATTAAATTGGCTTGGTGTCATAATTTTATCATGTATAAGCCCTGGCATATAAACAAACCCACTCTGATAACAGGTAACATTATTTTTTAAAAATTACTCTAACCATAAAGCAAGAAAGGACACAACATAGCCAAGATGCAAAGAAAGATTCTCAGCCAAGACCAGCTGCCTAGGAGAAGCAGAAGCTGTGCTGCCTGGAGGAGGAAGTTTAGACCAAGGCAAGCACCTGAAAGGACACTCTTTAACCTGTTTGTGTGCTCCTGGGGCCCACCCTGTTAGCTTCGCCTGAAGTAGAGTGGTCTGCGTGATGTAGTTGTCTTTGAGTCACTTCTTTTCTCCTAAGTAAATCCATACCCATTTTTCTGTAGGTAACCCCAATAGAACACCTAATTGGAGTTAGGTGGTATCTGGATATTGATCTGTCGTGACACCCCAATCTGGGGTGACTAGATATGTGTGTTGTGTCTCCCCAGGAAATGTTTTGTCACACAACAAAATTGGCACCTGAACAGGAACATGACAAAACCAAAGATGAGCTGAGAAGTAGTGAACACATGGTCTGAGCTATGGGTAACGAGTCATATGATGGCCTGAGAATCCTGGAGGAAATCTGATACAGGAGAGTTGTCCTCTCCTGTATAGTGCCATGACTAAGAAGCTGCAGCTTTGAGTTGTGACACATGCAACTAAGGCCAATTCATCAGCATCATGGATGTCTACCAGAGAAATCCCAAGATGCCAGTCTTCATCTATGTGGTAAAAGGTGGCATGCCTGCTTGATGAGTAGGGCTTGCATAAATATGGAGATGCCCTGAAAATAGTTAAAGATTTAGAGGAAAAAAGAAGAAGCAAAAGAAGAAGGAAGAAGAGGAGCAAAGAAGGAGGAGGAGAGGTAGGAAGAGGAGGAAGTGGAGGAGAAAGAAGAAGAAGAGCAACCAAGAGAAGACAGTTAAAAGGTAACGCAGACAAAGTGTTACTGGAAGACAGGTGGGGCAACATTTGTGTCAAGCAGGAGTTCCTAAGGAAAAATCTGATAAAAAGCCAAATTATGTACTAAGCAGCTCTGCCTGAGGAGCAGTTCGCAGAAGACAGAATACAGGTAAAGTCCATTAAGTCTGTCCCAGGAGTAGATAATTCCCTCAGACTAAGGAATACACATTTCCCTCCAGTAAAGGTTATGATAGAGATGGAGATGGTTTATTTAGTCAGCAACATGCCAACAACCAGATATGGTGAATCGGGAGGCCATAACCAACATGCCAACCCTAGGGTCCCTGATCATTTGGAGCCAGCAGGTGAAGAAGGAAAAGGACAGTGAATCCAATCAGTTTTTTGGACTTCCTGAAGCTTTTTTAGGTTCTTTACCTTCCTGTTTAAGGAACTTCCCTGAAAGATGAAACGTTTCAACTTGGGAGAAAACTCAATACCATGTCAGGGAAGCAATCAGAATTTTGAGGTTTTCTTCCCTTTTTGTGTCTTTTGTTACGTCATTCATCTCTGTCCCTACGTAGGTCTGAGCATATAAAGACAGGCCGACTGAGTTTATCAGGTGGGGAGAAATGTAGGGAGGCTCCCAAGAAAAGCTCCAGGTTATAGAAACATAATGACTCAGAGAGAATGACTAAAGATTGAAGTGAGCTAATTAAGTTAGCACCTGCGAGCCATGCTTTCTACTCAACCTTGACTGTAGAGGAAGCAATTGATAGGAATGGATGGAAACTTTCCATGCTGTTTTAGATCTTGCTTATTTTTGACTTAATTATCTTCTTACTTTTGAACTTCTGGAAAGCAGCTAAACAACTTAAAATAGCTTCAGGAAGTCCCTGGACCATATTCACGAGGTCTCTTCCTTCCACAGTAAGTGATGAAAACTGAGAGTCTCCCTCAGATGGAAAGAAGCCAAGGTGCCAAGAAGACTCTGAGGCTAGACCAGCTGCTCTGCAGAAGCAGGAAGCAGGCCTAGCTACCTGGAAGAAGTTTAGAGCAGAGTCACGTGGAAAGGACACTCTCTAACCTGCTGAACTACCTGGAATCTGGGCAGTGTGCGCTCCAGGTTTCCTTCTTTGTGGGCTCTTACCCACGCAGATATGAGTTGTCATTGAGTTATTTCTGCTCTGTAAGTAACTCCTCACCCATATTCCTGTTTGTAACACTAATAAAACAATTGGTTCATTGAATTGAATGCTGATGTTATCTGTACTTTGTCATGGCATGGGATTTCTATCTAGGACAAGTAGATGTGTGTTGTTACATCTTCCTACAAGAAAAAATTGTCAAACAACATATACTTATAATACAGACATAACGGAAGTAGAGAAAATGCAAGGTGAATGTAACATTCAGCACAAGACACATGATAAGAATAAGGTGGGAAGAAATGGGTGATCTTTGGGGTCGAAGGGACAGTCAGTGTGCTTTGCCTACATTAAATTATCAAATTATGCATCTATGCTTGCTTGCTTGTTTTTCTATGTTAACACTATAATGAAAAGATTAAAATTTGTTTACCCTGTATATTATACAAAATATTCCCAACTAGGTTCTCATTGCAATGAAAAATTAATACTAAAACACCCACACTTCTTAACTAAAAATGTATTTAAAATTTTTCAAAACTGATATTATATTTCCAAAGTAATATCAAAATAATTTGTTTATTTTCTATTATTCATTTCTTTTTTCATCATTATTCTTATTCTTATTATTTACAATTAATTCACTTTGTATCCCAGCTGTAGCCCCCTCCTTCATCTCCTCCCTGTCCCTCCCTCCCCTATGCTCCCCCAATCCACTGATAGGGGAAGTTCTCCCCACTGCTGTGGAACCCTAGCCTATCAAATCCTATCAGGACTGTCTGGATCCTCTTCCTTTGTGGGCTGGCTAGGTTGACCCATCAGGGAAAAGTGATCAAGGGCCAGGCAATGGAGTTCATCTCAGAGACTGTGTCTTTTTCTCTTACTAGGGAACCCACATGGAGACTGTGCTATCCAGGGACTACATCTGAGCAGGGGGTCTAGGTCCTCTCTATGTATGATCTTTGGTTGAAGCATCAGTTTCTGTAGCCCCCCCCCCCCGGGCAAAACCAGCAGGAGATCAAAACAGATGCAGAGACTCACAGCCAAACCTTGGACAGAGCACAGGGAGTCTTATGGAAGAAGGGGGGTGCTAAAGTCCAAGAGGAAACAGGAGCTACACAAGTAGACCAACAAAGCCAAAAAGAAAAAGAAAGAAAAATGCAGGGCCCCGGGGCACTGCAAAGACTATTACTCATTTCTTAATATTTGTCAATCACTTCCTTGAATGCCGCTTACAACTTTTGTGTTTCTGAACATGGGATTTGCTTATAACAAGGCATAGCTTCAGCTCAACAATGGTTCTGTACTGGATTACACCTCTAATCGACTTATGCAGTCTGGTCATGAATACTATGAGCACTCTATAAAAATAATAATGTCTATCCTGTGATAGCATAAATCCCCTTCTAATAGCTATTTTGAGCCTTTTTATTGGAAATTCATTGACCAGTTTAACCCATATAAACAAGTAATTGTATTATTTTCCATGGTGTAGATATTCATTTATTCCTTAAATGTATTTTAGATTACAGCTCAACCTGTAGTTTGGAAAGTTAACAGAAATCTCATTGCATATCAACAACCGAACAATAATGTATCTACTCACTGATAGTCTTCCATAAAATATTCCCATATGTCACAATTCAGTAGACACTAAAAATAACCAAAAAAGGCACCCAACTCTTGATAGTTCCTCAAATAATCAGTTAATATTTCAGGATTCCCTTAAGTCTCCACCAGTGTAAATCTAAGAGGCTCTAAGAATATAGTAATTAGCATCTTCACTCTCCAGATTGAAGCACATGGTACTAGGTTTCTAATTATATATTTTCTCTATTTGCCTTCAATTAGAAAGCATTTAGCTGTTTTCTATGATAGTTTCTGGGAACTTTATGTATCTGAGACAATATTTTAAAACCATTTTATCATTCCTGAAACTATTGAAATTTGCTTCTAGAAGTATTTTACTTATAGTCATATTAGTTAACTCTCCTTGCTATTGTGTTCCTCTAACTCTGCTCCTTTCTGCCCTTCGTCCAACAGGAGTGAAGTACTAACATTATCCTAATGAAGTGGAATTAACTTTCAATTATTATAGAACCATAATTTAAATAAATACTTAAAATTATTTTTCTAGATTCTGGAGACTGATTGTTACCATAATAATTAATGAATATTTCCGCTACTATATTACTTACACCTCTAAATGAATACTAATTCTATAATCCTTACTAAGAAACATTTGTTTTTTGTTTTTTGTTTTCTAATTATTAGGCCTTAAAGCAATTTATATAGGGCAGTTAAGCAAAGCAAAATTAACCACCCAGGCAAGATGTGGCCTCTAGTGCAAGAGAAACATGACTGAAAAAGGCAAGAAATACTTGGGAATTTGATTGGAATCCTGTGCCACAGGAAGGAATTCATGCTTGGTATTGTAAACACCGTCAAAAATTCGCAAATGGGGAGGTTATAGACCTTTGTAAACACCTGACTACTATTGTTTTGCTAAAGAGATATATTCCCAAACTGGTGTTTCTCAATGCTTATGTCTGTACCCACAAACAAATTTTACTTTCAGACATAATAGGAAAAGTTTTCCCTGTGAGTGAATAGAGAAAAATACATAGGTTCATGATGCTCAAGCTACTGAAAACAGCACATTTGAGTTATATCACACTTTGTTAACATCAGAGAATACTACAGAAGTGGAACTGAAAAGAACGTAGTAGCCAAAAGTAGGGAAAGAATGCTGAAATTCTAACCTCAAGGTATGCTGAAGTCACAGCAACATGCCCTGATAAGTTGCTGCTGTGGTTGCTTACACAACACTACACTTGTAAACAGTCAGTCCTAATCTGGGTGTGGTTTATGGGGTTCAGTACTCTCCTGCTGAGCAATTGGTGGGTTTCCAAGAGGGGCAGTCACTGTCTTCAGTTACATATTCAATTGTGAGCACACCAGGCTCCAGTGGATTATTCCCAAACCATTGTCACACTGGTTAAAACCAGTGGGTCATAAAACAAAAAGACAGGAATGTGGAAAAAGAACATGTACAAAGGAGTCAGGGATTACATGGTTGTGAGAAAAGCTGAGAATAAACAACATGCATTACTCACATGCATAAAATGTCAAATAACAAATTTAATAAAGAAAAAAAAAGAAAAGAAATAAAAGAAGTACCTTCCTAGAAGAACTAAAGTCCACTACTCCCCTGATATACAGTGAAAGTGTTGGTGATTTCAGAGGCAATCAGTTCATCGTATAAATGGGAATTTACTCTTTTACTTGAGATAATATAATGTATATGTGTGTGTGTGTGTGTGTGTGTGTGTGTGTGTGTGTGTATAGAGAGAGAGAGAGAGAGAGAATGGGAGAGAGTGGGTTTCTGATTCAAATCGAGAAATGTTTGCCTTCCTATGGCCACTGTTTTAGTTTTACTCTCCTATATATGTCATGGTAACAACATTCATTCAAGAACCTAGTATATATAAGTGTGTGACAATTACAAAATCCTGCTAAAAATGGAGATGACAATCCTATGTAAAATAAAAGTAGGGTTAATTTCAAGTTAAAATTTATTCTATTTTTAATTACATTTTTGTTTTTTTAATATTAGTTACAGTTTATTAACTTTGTATCCCAGCTGTATCCCCCTCTCTCATCCCTTCCCAATCCCACCCTCCCTCTCTCCCTCATCTTCTCCCTGCCCCTTTCCAAGTCCACTGATGGAGAGGACCTCCTCCCCTTCCATCTGACCCTAGCTTATCAGGTATCTTCAGGACTGGCTGCAAAGTCCTCCTCTGTGGCCTAGCAGGGTTGTTCCTTCCTCGGGGGTGGTGGGGAGTCAAAGAGCCAGCCATTGAGTTCATGTCAGAAATAGTCCCTGTTCCTCTTACTAGGAAACCACTTGGATACTGAGCTGCCATGGGGTACATTCGAGCAGGGGCTCTAGGTTACATCCATGCACAGTCCTTGGTTGGAGAAACAGTCTCACAAAAGACCCCTGTGCCCAGATATATTTGGTCCTTGTGGAACTCCTGTTTTCTCCAGGTCATGCTAACTCCCCCTTCTTTCATATGATATCCTGTCCTCTGCCCACGGTTTGGTTATAAGTCTCAGTATATGCTTTGAAACACTGTTAGGTAGAGACTTCCAGAGACTCTCAGTGGTAGTCTCCTGTCCTGTTACTTGTTTTCTCCTACTTCCAATGTCCATCCCATTTGTTTTTCTAAGTGAAGATTGATCATCTTACCCCAGGTCCTTTTTCTTGTTCATATTCTTTAGATTTACATATTTCAGTATGTTTATCTTATCTTCTAGGTCCAGTACACATTTATAAGTGAGTATATACAGTGTGTGTCTTTCTGCTTCTGGGATAGCTCACTCAGAATGATCTTTTCTAGATCCTACCATTTGCCTGCAAATTTCATGATTTCCTTCTTTTTAATTGCTGAGTAGTATTCCATTGTGTAAAAGTACTACAATTTCTGTATCTATTCCTCCATTGATGGACATCTGAGTTGTGTCCAGGTTCTGGCTATTATGAATAAAACTGTTACAAACATGGTTGAGCAAATGTCCTTGTTGTGTACTTGAGCATCTTTTGGATGTATGCCTAGGAGTTAAAAACTATTCTAAATCCACTACATAATGGTGATTTGTTACATTTACTCTCAAATTAACATAACTTTGATTAATCTGGTGGGAAAGTCTCAATGGGGAATTTTCAATAATAGGCTACCTGTGGGCATGTCAGTGAGAGATAGTCTTAACTTGATTTATTGATGTAGAAAGACCCAACCCATTATGGGTAGCACCATTCCCTACACAGGGTGTTCTGAACTGTGTGAGTGGAAAATGAAACAATCAGGCAAGAATGTATGCATTCAGATTTATTTGTTCTTGGTGTGACCAGCTGTTTGAAATTCCTGCTTTGCATTCCCTACAATGATTGACAACAACCTAGAATTGTAATATGAGATGAAGCTCTTTCTTCCCTATGTTTGTTTTTTTTTTTTTTTTTTGGTATTTTATCAAAGCAATATAAGTGAAACTGGGACAAAAAAATCTAAGAAATTATTTTACAAATACTTTCTATTTTGTGTATATTTGTGTGTGATATGGTGTGTGTGTGTCTGAGTGCTTACTCATTTGTCTGTGGGTATATGCATGTATGTGGATGTCCATGTACAAGTGCATTAATGCATGTAGGACACTAGAAAACAACATCAATTGTCCTTCCTCGGGTAGACAGCTATCTTATGTTTTGAGATAGAGTCACTGAACTTTGGGCATGTCAGGTCAACTAAACTAACTAGCCAGCAAAGCCCCATGGATCCTCTTGTCTCTATCATCCTCCAACTCCAGCACCAAGTTACAAATGTACAACAATGTACCACATTGTCTACATTGGTGTTAAGATTGAACTAGAGTCTGCATTGGATATGGTAATCACTGTAGTGAATTATCTCCCTAACATCTACTTTCTACCTTTTAAGTGGTCAAGCTGATAGGCTCTTATCCTGTTCTCTGTTTTCTCCCTCTTCTGATGTCTGTCCTCTTTGCCTTTCTGAATGGGGGTTGAGCATCTTAGCCAGAGTCCTCCTTCTTAATTAGCTTCCTTAGGTGTACAGATTTTAGTATGTTCATCTTATATTATATATCTAATATCCGCTTATGAGTGAGTATATACCCTGTGTGTCTTTCTGTTTCTGGGATACCTCACTCAGGATGATCTTTTCTAGATCCCACCATTTGCCTGCAAATTTCATATTTTCCTTGTTTTTTTTATTGCTGTGTTATATTCCATTGTGTAATTGTACCACACTTTCTGTATCCATTCCTCAGCTGAGGGGCATCTGGATTGCTTCCAGTTTCAGCTATTACAAATAAAGGAAAAGTACAGGAGCCTACCACAGGGGGCCTCTGAAAGGCTCTACCCTGCAGGGTATCAAGACAGATGCTGAGACTTATAGCCAAACTTTGGGCAGAGTGCAGAGAATCTTATAAAAGAAGGGGGAGATAGTAAGACCAGGAGAGGATAGGAGCTCCACAAGGAGAACAACAGAACCCAAAAAATCTGGGCACAGGGAGTGAGGAGAAAGAGAGGCGTGAGGAGTGAGAGAGAAAGAGGGATACATTCTACACAGTAGTACATGGAAGCTACTCTAAAGTAGACTTAATGAGATACAACAAAAACCTAAACAAATACAGAAAAAAAATAACTAAACTTAAAATCAACAACAAATACATTTTTCTTAAGAATATACATTTAAGTAGGTTAATACTTTTGGAACTAAATGAAAATAAAAACACAGAACAACACCTCTGGAGCACATTAAAAGATTTTTAGATAGGTAGGGTTATAGTTCTTTGTACCAATATTTTAAAAAACAAGAACATACTAAACCCGAACTCAGTATAACTCAAGAAATATTAAAAATCAAAGCAGAAAATAATGAAATAGAAAGGAAGCAATAAGAACCAATAACTCTAAAAGCTAGTTCTTTGAGAAGGTTAACAAGGTTGATAGGACCTTAGCCCAATTGATCAAAATTATTATACTCACAATTAAAACAGACACCAAAGAAATACAGACCATTACAAGGGAATACTTTAAAAAGCTGTACTCCATTATGTTGGAATATTAGAAATAAATGGACACATTTCTTTATTCATTTATTTCACTAAATTTAAGCCAAGATCAACAACCTTAACAGATACATAACAAATGTGGAGACTGAAACAATAATAAAAAGCCTCCTGACTAAAATGCTCAGGACCAGGTTGATCAACAGCAAAATCCTAGTAGAATTTCAAAGAAGAACAAAAAGTATTACTTCTTAAATTATTCTAAAAACAAACAAACAAAAAACTAGAAACACAAGTATGTCCCCCAAACTCATTCTATAAAGCCAGTATGACTTTGATACCCAAAATACACACACAAAACAACAACACAAAACATTACATGTCAATATTCATAATGAGCACACATGCAAATTCCTCAATAAAGCAATACAAGCACATATCCACCACTATCAAGTAAGATTCACCACAGAAATTCAGTGTTGGTTTAACATATTTAGGTCATTATATAATAAATCATGTGAGTAAACCTAAAGCTAAGTGTATGTGAATGCCTCAATACATGCGCAAAAAACATCTGACAAAATCCAACTTATTTTCATGATGATAAAAGAATCCTGAAGAGAGTAAGACTAGAGGGGACATACTTCTACATAATAAATGCCATATGTGACAAAAACACAGCCAACATTATCCTACGTGAAGAAAATGATAAAGCAATGGCATTAAAATCAGGAATGAAATTGGGCTGTCCATTATCCCCAACCCTCACCCTAGAAGTATTTTCTGGAGAAAAAGGCAAGAGAAGGAAATTAAAATTAAAATTAATTTTAATTGTAGGGAAGGAAGTCTAGTTATTCTTATTTTCAGAAGATAGATTATACAAAAGCAATCCTAAAAATTTTACTAAGTAATATCTAGGAGCAATTTTAGTAAAGAGGCAGGATACAAAATAAATATACATACATCACAGTAGCCTCACTGAGAAAGAGAAAGTGGACCTACTCTCATTACACTAGCATTACAATAAAATACCTTTTAATAAATTTAACCATTGAGGTAAAAGACCGCAATAGTTAAAACTTCAAATTTTTGATGAATTAGATTGAGAAATATACTAGAAAACAAAAAGATACCCCACTTTCATTGGTCAGTAGAATTAATATTGTGAAAAATGGCCACCCTCCCAAAATCAATTCAGATACGCAAAGCAATTCTAATAATAAAAAAATACCCACAACATTCTTTACATCAATAGAATAAAAAGTTTCTTGAATTATATCTATGGAACCCAAAACAACCCTGGATAGCCAAAACAATCCTGACTATAAAGGAATAATATTAGAGGGACTGGAATTCCCGACTTTAAGAAATACTATAGAGCTGTATTAGTAAAAACAATATGGTGCTGACACAAAACAGTCCTCTATACCACTGGAATAAAATAGAAGACTCAAAATGATTACTCATAACTACAGAAAACTGGTATTTAACAGAGTTAAAAAAAACAAACACTGAAGAAAAGAGAGCATCTTCAACAATTGGTGCTGGAAAACTGAATGTCCACATGAAGAAGGAAAAACATTGACTCACATCTGTCAGTTTACACACATTAGATCCACATGGATCAAAAACCTCAGTCTAAAATGTACAACTACAAGTATACAAAACTACAAGAAGAAAACATAAGCATTACCCAACAAGATAGAGATGCAGGAGAGGAGTTTCTAAGTAAGACTCAATCAGTTCAGCGATTAAGGTAAACAACTGAGACTTTAAAAAGCTTAAAACCATGTTGTATGAAAGAAGAGAAGGTTAGCACTCCCCTTGACAAGGATGGAAAAGGCCTTTTAACATACATACAGTTAAAAAGCTTAAAACCTTCTGTGTATTTAAGAAATCAACCAAGAGAAAAACACTCACAGAATGGGAAATGAATATTTACCATCTATTAATCTGATAGGAGGTTAATGTCCAGACTATACAAAGATTTCAAAAAATAAAGAGTCAAGGAAACAAATGGCCAGAAATAAAGAGAAGGTGCTGGTGCTGAATTATCTACACAGAGTGTTGTCAACAGAATTAAAATAGACAAGAAAAAATCCTAAAACAATCATTTCAACATGTTAATCATCCTTAGCTGTTAGGAGAATGAAATTAAAACAACTTTGAGATCTAATTCTCCATGGATATTTTTTTCCACTATTTAATTTTATTTTTCTAATATTAGTTACAGTTTATTAACTTTGTATCCCACCTGTATCCCCCTCCCTCATTCCCTCCCAATCCCACCCTCATCTCCTCCCTGCCCCTTTCCAAGTCCACTGATAGGGGAGGACCTCCTTCCCTTTCATCTGACCCTGGTTTATCAGGTATCTTCAGGACTGGCTGCTAAGTCCTCCTCTGTGGCCTAGCAGGGCTGCTCCTCCCTGGGGGGGAGGGGGGTGTCAAAGAGCCAGCCATTGAGTTCATGTCAGAAATAGTCACTGTTCCCCTTACTAGGGTACCCACTTGGATACTGAGCTCCCATGGGCTACATCAGAACAGGGGTTCTAGGTTATATCCATACATGGTCCTTGGTTGGAGAAACCAAGGGGTCTCATATAAGACCCCTGTGCCCAGATATATTTGGTCCTTTGTGGTGCTCCTGTCTTCTCCACTTCATAGTAACTCCCCCTTCTTTCATATGATTCCCTGCGCCCTGCCCAAGGTTTGCTTATGAGTATCAGTATCTGCTTTGGTACACTGTTAGGTAAGATCTTTCAGAGGCCCTCTATGGTAGGCTCCTGTCCTGTTACTTGTTTTCTCCTACATCCAATGCCCATCCCATTTGTCTTTCTAAGTGAGGCTTGATCATCTTACCCCAGGTCCTCTTTCTTGTTTATCTTCTTTAGCTGTATAGATTTCAGTATGTTTATCATATCTTATAGGTCTATGGATCTTTTAAAAGAACCTTACACTCTCACTTCATTAGACCATCATAATTCTAAATCTCATCATTATACATCACCGCTCTTGCATAAGTGAGTCAATGAACACTGAGGAACATGATGCAGAAAGACTGTACAAACCAGGCAGAATATCAAGGCGTGAAACAGCATCTCACAGAAATGTACCCACAATGGCAATATCAATAGACATGTTAATGCGAAAGAGGCAAAAATCTCACCATGTTCCTACCCTGGACAAAAGCTACAGGTAAGAACAGAGAGCAGGAATTGTCCTCTCCCAGGGATGAGCCCACTAAAATAAAAGAGGTTAACCCTGAAACCACATTTACACAAACAATAGAAAATGAACTTCACAGGTTATATTTATATGCATACAGATGTGTGTGTGTGTCCCAATATTAACGAAAGGAAAAGGCTATTAATGTGAGAGTGAGAGAGGGTTATGGGAGAAGTTGGATGGGGGCCTTTTAGTGAAGGCTAGGTGGAAAAGGGGAAAAGTAAAAAAAAATAATAATAAATAAAAATATATAAAATGAAATTTTGAGCTTTTTGATACACAAAAGGATACAGTCTTTCATAACCCCATATGACGTTGTGCCCAAATTCTTCATAATGCAAGAAACACTGAGTCAGCAGCCCAATAGTCAGTTTAGAAGCCTCTGTCTGTGTCCCAGCTCCTACGGCTACTTGATCATGCACTGTTTGTCCACGTCCTCCTCAGTGACACATAGTGAGTAAGTCACAGGGTTCCCTCTCCTCCTCATGCTTATATGATCTGAGGTTATATAAAGAAGAATGAAAAATAATGTAGTAACTGGCACTACAATGTTAGGAAACAGCTGCCACTTTTCAAAATTTTCAAGCCATCTATCAAGGAACAGATTGCCTGAAAATCTGTACACTTTGCTTTTCCAGTAACAATCAATACATTTACTTTATTGTGCTCCAGAAAACTCTGCCCAGCACGGCTGTGTTTGGAGGAAATTCCATGAATGAAAGAAGAGTCACATGCACTTTAGTTGATTTTTCAGTTTTTGTTAATGAATTCCCTGTCCTGGAGGCCTATATAACAAGGATCACCAATTATATGTAAATCTGCTTAAAATGTCTAGTATGCTACCGTAAGAATTTTGCTTCTACATTCTTTAACTTAAAAGATTCATTGATGAGGTCACTGAACTCTTAACACAGGTCTTCTACTGACTCAAAAGTCCTGTCTTACATGAACCTTTCTATCAAGAGTGCTCAACTCTCTGAATTCACCATTTTACATTTGATGCATATAAGCAACCTAAAGCAGTGTTTTCAGAGACTTTGAACTGTATAGGCATTCAACATCTCAGGATTTTCACTCCCTAATTTGATGTTAAGTTTTTTAATGATACTTTATCATAAATCATTACAAACATATAGATATATTTGCAAAATCAATTTTTAGTATGTAGTGCCTTAGTCTGTTTTACTCATTTCTCAATACCTTCTGGTACCACAATAATGCAACATTATTAGACCTATGTATTAAGTTAATAAATAACAAACATTTGGTATTAGTAAAATAGATAAGGTTGTTTTAATATCATTGCAGTAGCTGAAAACTTATGTTTAAAAAGCAGTTTATACATGGGTGTCTAATTAATGAACCATGATTATCATCATCGGTCCCAGCCTCCTAGTCATGAAGGTTACAGGCTGAACTGGCCAGCTTTTGTAGCCAGACAGGATTCCAGTGGTTATACTCAGCTGAATTGTATATATATATATATATATATATATATATATATATATATATATATATGTATATATATATATACATATATATATACATATATATACATATATATATATATACATATATATATACATTATATATATGTATTTATATAATGTTTATAGATAGATAGACAGACAGATAGATATAGATATACCCATATATTGGAATCTTGTTCAGTCATCATTAGAGAGGCATCCCCTGGCAGCACATGGGAGAGGGTGCAGAGACTCATAGCCAGACATTATTCAGAGACAGGCTAAATTGGAGGTCTCCACTGGGTCTTTTCTCTTAGATATCGGAAAACCCCTCAGAAGAGGGGAAGGAAAGAGTGTAGGAATCAGAGGGAATGGAGGACACCAGAGAAACATAACCCATTGAATCATCTAAGCAGGACTCACATGGGCTCACAGAATCTAAAACAGCAAACATAGGCTTCATGGGTGTACATCAGGTCCTCTGCTTATAGATTATAGCTGTTAGCTTGGTGTTCTTGTGAGACTCCTAACAGGGGGTGGGTGTATCTCTGACTATTTTGCTTGCTCCTGAGACTATTTTCTCCTATTGTGTTGTCTTGTTCAGACTAGATATGAGGGCTTTCGTCTTGTCTTATTGTCCTGTCTTGATATCATCTCTTGGAGACCTACTCTTTGCAGGAGAGAAAAAGGAGAAGAAATTTAATCTGGGTGAGAACTGGAGGGAACAAGCGAAAGGAGTGGAGGGAAGGGAAACAGTGACTAGGATATATTACATAAAAGAAAAATCTATTTTCAATTTTAAAATAATTTAGTCTAAATTATAGCCTAATATTGACAGAAGTTTCAAGGTTCCTGAAATACATCAGTTGGAGAGGTTGTGGTGACCTAGGAATCTGGAATATAGAGCAGGCTAGGGATAGGTGTGGAAGAAATTCTATATTTATTTGTAGCATCAACTTTCACAGAAATGGTTATATAAGTGAATAAAACTCACAGAAATAGCTGGAGACTTAAAAGAATCAACCTGAAGTGATCAGCTCCCCATGATCAGAAATCTAAACCAGCAAGTGAGACCCAGTCAACAGAGCATGCCCATAGGAGCTTGCTCTCAATAGTGACATAATACAGCAGTGACAGAGCAGTAAACTCTAGGAGCTGAAATGTACTCGGGACTGAGAAGGCGTTCCAATCTGACTTGAAAGAGGAAGTCCAACAAAGCAGAAAGGATCAAAAGAGGGTGCTGAATCAACAGTCTACCAGTAGTGAACGAATTTGTTTGCTTGTTCAGCTCAGGTTTTTCTATCATATACATGCACTGGCGTCCAGACCTCCCTCTGCAAGGTTTATAAACGTTTCCAAGTGAAGAAATAGTTTAATACATTTGTTTGCCTCTCTTGTGCAGCATTCAGAAAACGCTGAAACAGAGAAGTTGCTATGCATTCTTCTGCAGTCCACCCATCATGGGGAAGAAGGGAAAGCCATGTACAAATGTCGTAATAGGTTAATAACATGAAAAACAAGGAGCTGCAATTCAGTGTGCTGAAAAATATCCACAAAGCAGTGCAGTCTATAAGAGGTGCAGCACAAACGCAAAATTAACCAGGCAGCAAAATAAGAAGGGCTTCATGTGCAGAGAGTTTGGATGATGTTTTGATGCCTCTAAGTATGGTCAAAAACATCAGCATGTGTTTATTAGAGCTGATCATAAGGCGAATCAGTGGAAGGATTTTGTTTTATACAAATTGTTTCTGGACATGTGTATGGAGCAGGCATGAAAGGTAAAACAGAGGCAAAATAAAAGAGATATCATTCCGAGTAAGTTCTCCAAATGTTTACAGAACATAGTCTCAGTTTACATTTTCCTCGGTTCATTATTATTGTTATTATTTTATTTTTATTAATTACAGTTTATTCACTTTGTATCCCCTCCCTGTAGCTCCCTCCCTCTTCCCTTCCCTCTACACCACCCGTGTCCCTCTCCCAGTCCACTGAAAAGGGAGGTCCTCCTCCCCTTTCCTCTGATCCTAGTCTATCAGGTCTCATCGGTAGTGGCTGCATTGTCTTCCTCTGTGGCCTGGTTAGGCTGCTCCCCCGACAAGGAGAGGTGACCAATATTTATCGTTTATTTAAACGTCCCTCTAAAGAACTTTAGGTTGAGAGAGGGTGCATATAAAGAAACGTGCTTCCAGGACTCTGTGCAGAGCCGCAGGTTGCGTTTCTTACACTGAGTTACATGTGCTGCTCCCTCAGCTATGTGCTTTGAGCACGAGTCTAACAAAAATGAGCTTTGTGTCTTGGATCCTTCTCCTTGCAATTTCAGTGTTTATGCTTATTGATTTGGCAAGGAGCCAAATAGGCAGCTCACACAGAAAACCCTGGCAAAGAACACTGCTTCTATTGAGAATTCCTTCAACGTTCAGTCCCATAATTACTTTGTTATTAAAATTATCTTGTTCAGGGTGAATTTGGTGGGACCCAGGACAGGGAAACAGGCAGAACAGACTACAAGGTAACATTCTGTAGAATTATCATTACACAGGTGCTAAAATATTACATGAGTCACATCCCTTTGCTTTAAATCGACTGTGACCTGGAGCTCGTTACATTCTGTGTTTTTTTCTATTTTTCCTGAAATCTGAGTTAAAAATCGCATCTAGTATATAAAGGACTATAATGAGGATGCAATATATGAACACCTCCAAGTCTGATAGGTATGTATAGTTAATAAATAGTAATACAATCTCATATAAATATGAGATTATTCTTATAAAGATTACTGTGATAGTCATTCTTGGTTGTCATCTTAACAGCATTGGGAGTTAAACCTACCTAAGCAGCTGGGTACACCTGTGAGGGGGAGACTTTTCTTTATTAAACCATTTGTAATGGGTCTCCTGAGGTGGAAGGAGTCACCTTTAATCCGGGCCTTACCTTCTAATAGCAGCCCACAGACATGGAGGAAGGAAGCTTTTGTGCTTTGCCTACTTGCCCCTCACTGAAAGAGCCAACTTCTTCAGGATCCCAACCTATAATTATAACCAGCTAAGAGATACAACCTTGTGGACTGAACAGTTAATGGATTCTTGGTAGACAGTCCTTGCTGGACAAGCTGAACCATGGCCTATAACCAATTCTAAGTAATCCCTTATATAGACATACAGACACACACACATAGAGAGAGAGAGAGATATGATATATTAAGTCTATAAATTGAGTTTTTCTAAAAAGCCTTAACTAATACAATTACTTTTTTCTTTCTTATTCTATGATGACCAATAACTGTTGAAGTGGTCTAATTTTAAAATAAAAACAATAAGCAAAATATTCTTTCACTTTCTTCAAAATTATCTCATTTTTAAATTTATCCCTGTAGCTCAACAATATTTTTCTTACAGCAGCCCAGATAGAAATGCATAATAACAAATGACCTTAATCCCTGTTATAGTGACAAATCAGTCAAGGTAAATATTAAGATGCAAAACGTGTAAATGTAATGTGCATACTTAAGCTGCTTTTGACACCTGGTAATGACTATGGAATTATAATGGTTTAACCAAAAATTGTGCTGCTCCATATACCGACTGCATCAGGTGTTCCAGGGGAAGGTATTAATCTACAGTAACGTCCCTGGGGCGATGGGAAGTAATTAGAGAACGTCACACTTAAACATTAATATTTTGGATTTATATTGTACCTTTCATCTAAAGGCCCAAAAGCCTCTATAAGCATTAACTCATTAGCTTCTCAATGGCCTCCCTCCCAGAAGGTAAGGAGGTGTCCCACTTAATTTTGCAAATAGAAAAATATTAAACCTGGAGTAATTAAATATTACACCTAAGATTTGGTAATAATGATATACTGTAATAACTTTTTAAGAATTAAAAAATGACACTCAGATTTTCCTCATACTAAAATACTTTTATACCTCACTATTTTATAATATTTTTCATGTATTTCCTTTTAGAAGCATGTTTCAATTCTACATGAAATTAAGTTTTATATTTTTTAAATATAGTTTTTTAGATACTGAAGTAGATATTTATTACATATAAGGCTGAGGGAAGTTCTATTTGTGTGGGAGTGTATGTGTATGTTCACAGCAGTTTCTCAATACCCGAGAAACCTCATGGAATGTTTTTGTTTACCAAAGTTAACCAAGCACTCAATTAACAGTGTAAAGAAAAACAACATGCTTTGTTTTAGTAGTAATAGTATTTTTGTTTACAGATCATCTGAACTTCATAGCAACCAATACAATATACACGTACTATAGGTCTTGAATGAACTCTTTCAATTTAATAATTCAAGTTCACTTCCCCTTATTATCAAATCCCCAAGCACCTAGTTTTTTTATTTTATTTACTGCAAAACCTTGACTTTTCCCAAATACACCTGCAAACACTTTCCTCAGTCCTTCTGTTCCTTCTCGGGATATGATAGACCTATGGTACATAAATCAGAATTCCTCCAGGTGCTAGACTTAGCACCACAGTAAGAACTCTTCTGACCAATTTATTGTGTCGGGTTTAATGTTGAGGTCTTTGATCCACTTGAACTGTAGTTTTGTGCAGGATGATAAATATGGATCTATTTTCATTTTTCTGCATGTAGACATCCAGTTGGACCAACACCATTTGTTGAAGATGCTATCTTTTTTCCATTGAATGGTTTTGGTTTCTTTGTCAAAATTCAAGTACCCATAGGTGTGTAGGTTTATTTCTGGGTCTTCTATTCGGTTCCATTGATCCACCATTCTGTTTCTTTGCCAATACCATGCAGTTTTTATTACTATTGCTCTGTAGTACAGCTTGAGATCAGGGATGGAGAAACCTCCAGACAATCTGCTGTTGTATAAAGCAGATGCTGAGACTCACAACCAAACCTTGGGCAGAGTGCAGGGAATCATATGAAAGAAGGGGGCTTTAGAAAGATCTGGAGAGGACAGGAGCTCCACAAGGACCAAATATATCTGGGCCCAGGGGTCTTTTCTGAGACTGACTCTCCAACCAAGGATCATGCACAGATATAACCTAGAACCCCTGCTGGGATGGAGCCCATGGCAGCTCTGTACCCAAGTGGGTTCCCTAGGAAGGGGAACAGGTGCTGTCTGTGACATGAACTCAGTGGCTGGCTCTTTGACCTCCCCTTCCTCCCGGAGGAAGGAGAAGACTTGCTAAGCTACAAAGGAGGACATTGCAGCCAGTCCTGAAGAGACCCGATAAGCTAAGGTCAAATGGGAGGGGAGAAGGACCTCCCCTATCAGTGGACTTAGAGAGGGGAAAGAAAAAGATGAGGGAGGAAGGGTGGGATTGGGAGAGACTGAGAGAGGGGGCTATACCTGGGATAGAAAGTAAATAAACTGTAATTAATATAAAAAATAAAATTTTAATTAAACAAAAAGAAAAAATAAAGTAAAAATAAAAATCCAACATCCATTCATGTTTAAAGTACTAGAGAGATCAGGGATACAAGGCACATATCTAAACATAGTAAAGGCGATATACAGCAAGCCTATAGCCAACATCAAACTGAACGGAGAGAAACTTAAATCAATCCCATTGAAATCAGGGACAAGACAAGGCTGCCCACTCTCTCCATATCTCTTAAACATAGTTCTGGAAGTCCTTGCTAGAGCAATAATACAGTTGAAGGAGATCAAGGGGATACAAATGGGAAAGGAAGAAGTCAAATTATCACTATTTGCAGATGATATGATAGTATACATGAGTGACCCCAAAAACTCTACCAGGGAACTCCTACAGCTGATAAACACCTTCAGCAAAGTGGCCAGATACAAAATTAACTCAAAAAAATCAGTAGCCCTCCTGTATACAAAAGACAGAAGGGCTGAGAAAGAAATTAGAGAAACAACACCCTTCACAATAGCCACAAATGACATAAAGTACCTTGGTGTAACCCTAACCAAGCAAGTCAAAGACTTGTATGAAAAAAATTTCAAGTCTCTGAAGAAAGAATTAGAAGAAGATATGAGAAGATGGAAAGATCTCCCATGCTCATGGCTTGGCAGGATTAACATAGTAAAAATGGCCATCTTACCAAAAGCAATCTACAGATTTAATGCAATTCCCATCAAATTGCCAACACAATTCTTTACAGACCTGGAAAGAAAAAATTCTCAACTTTGTATGGAATAAGAAGAAACCCAGAATTGCTAAAACAATCCTCTACAATAAAAGATCTTCTGGAGGTATCTCCATCCCTAATCTCAAGCTGTACTATAGAGCAACAGTAATAAAAACTGCATGGTACTGGCATAGAAACAGAATGGTGGATCAATGGAACCGAACAGAAGACCCAGAAATAAACCCACACACTTATGGACACCTGATTTTTGACAAAGACGCCAAAACCATACAATGGAAAAAAGATAGCATCTTCAACAAATGGTGCTGGTCCAACTGGATGTCTACATGTAGAAAAATAAAAATAGATCCATACTTATCACCCTGCACAAAACTGAAGTCCAAGTGGATCAAAGACCTCAACATAAAACCAGACACATTAAATCGGCTAGAAAAAAAGTGGGGAATACCCTAGAACTCATTGGTACAGGAGAAAACTTCCTGAACAGAACACCAACAGCACAGGCTCTAAGAGCAACAATCAATAAATGGGACTCATGAAACTGAAAAGCTTCTGTAAAGCAAAGGACACCGTCATCAAAACAAAGCGACTGCCTACATATTGGGAAAGAATCATCACCAACCCTTTATCTGACAGAGGACTCATATCCAGTATATATAAAGAACTAAAGAAGTTGAAAAGCAGCAAACCAAGTAATCAACTTAAAAAATGAGGAATAGAGCTAAACAGAGAATTCTCTGTAGAGGAATATCGAATGGTAGAGAAGCACTTAAAGAAATGCTCAACCTCATTAGCCATTAGGGAAATGCAAATCAAAATGACCCTGAGATTTCACCTTACACCCATCAGAATGGCCAAGACCAAAAACTCAAGTGACAACACATGCTGGAGAGGTTGTGGAGAAAGGGGAACCCTCCTTCACTGCTGGTGGGAATGTAAATTTGTACAACCACTCTGGAAATCAATCTGGCGCTTTCTCAGACAACTAGGAATAGTGCTTCCTCAAGATCCAGCCATACCACTCCTAGGCATATACCCAAAAGAGGCTCAAGTACACAAAAAGGACATTTGCTCAACCATGTTTGTAGCAGCTTTATTTGTAATAGCCAGAAGCTGGAAACAGCCCAGATGCCCCTCAACTGAAGAATGGATGCAGAAACTGTGGTACATCTATACAATGGAGCATTACTCAGCAATGAAAAATAAGGAAATCATGAAATTTGCAGGTAAATGGTGGGACCTGGAAAGGATCATCCTGAGTGAGTTGTCCCAGAAACAAAAAGACACACATGGTATATACTCACTCTTATAAACATACAAAATAGAATAAACCCACTAAAATCTGTACATCTAAACAAATCTGTACATCTAAGCAAAAGAGAGGACCCTAACTAAAAATGTTCAATCCCCATCCTGAAAGGCAAAGAGGATGGACATCAGAAGAAAAAGAAAACAGAAACAACCTAGGAACCTGCTACAGAGGGCCTCTGAAAGCCAGAAGAAAACAGGAAACAACCTGGGAACCTGCCACAGAGGGCCTCTGAAAGCCTCTGCAGTGCAGACTGTCAAAGCAGATGCTGAGCCTGATGGCCAACCGATGGGCAGAGTTAATGGAATTTCATGTAAGAAGTGGGAAATAATAAGAGCTGAAGAGGACAGGAACTCCACAAGGAGAGCAACAGAACAAGATAATTTGAACACAGGGAACTTCCCAGTGACTCATACTCCAACCAAGGACTATCCGTGGAGATAGACTAAGATCAGAAAGAAGGAGAGGAGGACCTCCCTTATCAGTGGACTTGGGGAGGGGCATGCATGCAGAAAGAGGGGGGAGGGTGGGACCGGGAGGGGAGGAGGGAGGTGCTTATGGGGGGATACAAAATAAATAAAGTGTAATTAATAATAAAAAAATTTAAAAAATAAAAATTAAAAAATTAAAAAAAAAGAACTCTTCAATACAGTCTCAACAGGACATTTCTACACTGATGCCATAAATACTTCATAGCCTGGAAATGTGAACACCCATCTATGCACCTGGCACAAGCACAAACAAATACACAAACATGAACAGAATTATCTGTTGACAGGATCAATTATGAGCCTAAGTCCTTTGTAACATGTAACAACTAAGAGGGTGGTTCTAATCTGCATTATGTGAACAGATTTCAGGAACCAACGATATCTTAGCTTTATCATGTTTCCTTGCCCTGTTCTGCTCTCTCTATCCTCTTTCTTATCTCCTTTTAGTTCTGAACATGTAGTTCAATAGGCTTATTTCATTAAAATCCCCACCTTAGTATAATTTTCTGGAGAACTCAAAACATAAGACCATCTATTGCATGAACCTCTGTTTTCATTGTACTATGCATATTATTGCAGACAGTAAGAAAATGTAAAGGTCCACCTATGGGGTCCTGGTTAAATATATTTCTTTTCTTTAAATATATTTCTTTCTATATTTAGAATGTAATAACAATCAGGCATAAGGAGCTACCAAATAAAATCTCCAATTCCAGGAATAGGGTCCTTAATTTTGAGGTGTTGGCCAGTCAGGCCACATAGACCCCCCAAGCATTATAGGCTAGTACCAATGCTATTAGCTACCTTCTGGAAATTGACAGAAAGAATCTATTGATAAAGAGTCTACATACTTGTATCACAGAACATGGAGACCATGCTGGAACTTACCTGGAAGATTCATCATTATGGGTTAACTTTCTTGATGCTAGAAGGAGCTATGCACACTACTGTAGGAGAGTAATACTGTCCCAATGTGAACTCTATAAACTACAACAGTGACAAGATATGACAACTGGTGCCACAGTGGAATAAAAGTTATGTGAGTAATCAACTAAGGTCCAATCCAGAAATGGAATCCATCTGCCACTATTAAGAGGATGAAAACCCTGTGGTTCAGTCAGTCAGGTTCTAAGGGAATATATAGTACTATTATTCTGTTCCATTCACATTATGTTAAAATGATTAAAAGTGGTATTGTCATATCTATAGATCATAGCCTGTCTTAGCCCTTATCAGAGAATATTCTTTTAGTCAGTGGCAATTCACACAAAGATTCTCAATTCACTAATAAGCAAAGAATAACAAACTGTAAGTCCTGAGCCCTAAATGAAACGTACATATCTACACTCCTTCCTAAAGTTTCAGGCATTTTTATGAAAAAGTGGAAGAGAGATTGTAAGAGACAGTGTTTTCCATCAAGGAAACAGTGTTTTCCAGTTGCAAAGAACAGTTGCATATATGAATTCATAGCAAATGTGAAAGGATGCACAAAATCTGCATAGTCTCAAGCCATACAAAATTCCCAGCATAGAGGGGGGGAAAGGCAGAATTCAAACCCTAGCACCAGGTGAGGGCCTACTGACAATTGATAGCTACTGAATGAGGAAGAGACACTTTTCCTTAATGATGTAACCCTGGTGAGACAATCACATGCCAGTGAGGGAGCCACTCCCAAAACCACTTAGGCCACACGAACTGGACTTAATGAAGAGAAAGGTGCAAGCTCACATTTGGGAGGCTGGGAAGGAGCTTTTAGCCTCCATACAATCTAATCTATACCAAGAAAGTTTTTAGTTTCCGAGACTTACTGCTGAGTAAGCTCATGCTTTCTAGCTCTTTCTGAACTCTAGTTGGCTAGTTTAACTCAGTTCTTCTAGCTCAAACTCCTCTCCAAATTGACTGATTCAAACTGGCTTCTCTCAGCTTCTGACTGAATTGCACTGCTTGGCTTCAAACTAACTCTAGCAATCCATTCTAACCCTCTGGCTCCTTGTTTTCTGGCTCATTCCCTTTACCTATGTCTAGCTTGTTTTCTCTTCAACCAACTTGTCCCTGTTAAAACTGCCCCCCCCATGCTGCTTTCTTTTAAGCAGCCCCTCTTTCTTCGCTGTTCTTGTGAGGGTTAGACATATCCTATTCAATCAAATCTTTCTCTGATTCATCACTTTTTCTGCCACTCAATTTAGATATCACTTTTAAATACGGGTGCTTCCTTCTACAGACTAATTTTACTGTCACAGATTGGGATTAAAGATGTGTACTAAGGGTGTGTCTGTATTCCAAGTATGTTACTAGGTTAAAATCCTTCTACAGTGGTGGAGGGGGTGAATGTGTTCAGGATACAATGTATAAAATTCTCAAAGAATTAAAAATATTGCTTTAAAAAGTCAGAATCAGAAAAAATAGTAAAATGGAATACTAACTCAGTAATACAGAACTACAGCATTTGTAAAGTATCATTTCACATTGAGCCAATAACTTTATTCTTGAGATATTAAAAAGCATTAATTTTAGAAACATTCTATAATAAGATTATAATAAGTTCATTCTATAATAAGATTACTAGAACTATGTACAGATTTCTTAACAAAGTCCATGCTACATTGTAAAGATAGTGATTTGATAGGATGAGACACAATCCCTGAAGTTTGGAAGAATACAATCATTCAAGATACATATTATACAAAACATTTAGAATTTCCTGTTCCTAATTCCTACTGGGTCAGTTCTATGAAAGATAATAAAGTTCACAGGAAAATATGAAATGTCACTTGTCATATAAGGCCAAAAAAACTTCAGTGAGAAAAATGTGTTTGATCAGAAGATGTGATGAGATATATATTTGTAAAGACCCTGTAGGTAAAAGAGGGTGCACATTCAGTGGCCTTGATGGAGCAGGAACTTGTCTTCAAACCCATAAAAGCATCAGTGTGATTAGAACAAGTAAGACTGAGGAAGCAATCCAAAGTCATTTAAATCATGGTACCTTTTCCTGAGATAGACCCCATGATGAAGGAGAATGGGCAAAGGGGGATCAAAGAATTTCTCCTTTTCAAGTGTGAAAGTTAATGAGTAGAGATGTAAAAGGATTAGTAAAATATATGCTTTGACACCAATGTAATGTATGTACCTATGTTAAAAAAGGAAGGCCATACGTTGCAATTTTAACAATTTTTATCAGTGAATAACAGAGCTATAAATAACCTTCTTTGTGCCTATTCCTATGTGTTATGTTTTTCAATGTCTAAACATTGTTTTTGTCTTCATGAACAGGTTTTGCAGTGTGATCAGTCTCCAGTGTAACAGCGCAGACCAGAGACTCAGTTATAGTCTGCTGCATACATTATGGTCTGCTGCATACAAAAAGGAGCCAGTTCCTAGAATCTTTCATGCAGAATGAGTGCTACGCGTTGGAGATAATTGATACACACAAATACGGCATTTGGTTTTTTATGAACATCTAAGCCTAGGCATTCAACCATAACATTGGGAAGACTCATTTTCCTGTTTTGTAGAAAACAGTCCCCAGAAATTATACATCGTTTAAAATGCAAATAACACATCCTACTACACCTCAGACTTTTTAAAACATAAGAACTTGTTTTGAATCAATTCAGAAATGTATTGCCTCACTCATAACTTGTTATCCCATTATTTTATTCTAAAAATCATAAGTGTGATTAAATTACTCCCAAATATCAACCTCTGCAAAATCAAACTGAAAGCAAAATTAATTATAATGATTCATGAGTCATGATTATACATTATGTGCTAATCAAAGCTCGGTGCTCTGTAGCGATTATTTTAGCTAATAAAGAATATGAAAAATGGACAATTTTCATGTTGTTTGGGAAATGAGCAAACAAGTTCAAACACAATGAGGAAAAGTTTATACCCAATGTAGCTAGGAGGAGCATGAGCATACTATGCCAAAAATGTAGAGTAACAAAACTGTGTTTCCATAATGTCTAAATTTATTAAATAACAATAATTTCGCCAGATATGAAAGTTCTGTTGACACCAAGGTAAACAAATATTCCTTCATATCTCTCCACAGGTGGCTAAGACAAATATGGGTTCTTTTATTCAAAACTTACTTGCTAATATTAACTTAATAAAGTGTGTGTGCGTGTGTGTGTGTGTGTGTGTGTGTGTGTGTGTGTGTGTGTGTGTACATACATATGTATAGGTTATGGTAGCTACAAAGAATTTAAAAAGACATAGCAGAGTTCAAGGATTTTCAACTGAAAAACCAAAGCTAAAAGCTAACAGGGATACAAAACTAACAACAAACTAATAGTAAGATAGCAAACCAGGTTGGAAGTCAGTTGGAGATGCTGCTGCTGCTGCTGCTGCTGCTGCTGCTGCTGCTGCTGCTGCTCCTGACTATACAAGTTGAGTCAGATTTGAGCGGCTCATCATGCTGCAGAAGAAACAGCAGCATCTCAGGCAATACATGGAAAGAGCAGTACTGCCTCCAAATGAATAACAGGGGTGTACAAGTGGACAGTATGTCCAGAGGGACAAGCTTGTAGATGCTGGATGGACAGTGGGGAATCTTTGGCATCCATGCTGCATCCTCTTCATGGAATCTAGGTGAGGGAGTTGCACTCCTTCTTCAGTCTGGTATATATTCTTGGTCTTAGATTTCCGTATGATTTTTATTCTCCTATGCGCTCCTGTATTCACACCAATGAAGCTCCGGAGTAGCATCTTTGTTTTTAAGAATATGTTATTTACCAGTCAGTGCCTTCGAGGCAATTCCAGGCACATGCTTTTATGTGTTTACCAAGCTCAGCATCATCTCTATCCTCAGAACGGAGTCAAACACTGGTTGTCCCATATGTAGTGTGGAATAATAGGGCATGAAGAAGACTGATCTCCACAACTGGGCTGATATTGCTTCTGAGTGTGGTGTCAGCCTCCTGTCGCCCTCACTTCACCCTCACTTGAAATTTGATATAAAAATTTTCCTAGACTACAGTTTGTTCAAATAAGCTGATAAAAGTCACGTAAGGAATGTGGCCCTTCCTGGCACAGTAACCAGCAACTCAAGAAGTCAGGAAACGGAGATTTATTGATTGTTTTCTGTGTAAAAAGCGATACTTAAAGTGGAATAAAACAGAAACCACAAATCAACCTGAAAACAGGAAATTATTGGCCCACATAATGAAAAGTCTAGAGGGAGGGCAGGCTCCAGACACCATTTGATCCAGTGGTTCACAATACCATCAAGGCTTGGCTCTGTTTCTCTGGGCTTCTCTTGGCTCAGTTCTGCTCACTCTGTATGCTGGCTTTGTATCCAGGCAGGGAGCCAAGGCAGCTACAAGTCTAGGTTTCTCATCCACACAAAGTCTCATTACAGTAAGTGGCCAAACCTTTGTTCACATTTTGAAGTTCCAGCCTGAGTACTGAGACTCTCTAGTTAGGCCAGCTTATGCCATAGGTCAACTCTTTACCAGTCATCACTGAACTAAAGGGAGCGATTGACTCAGCCTGGATCCCAGGCATTCCTTCTCGCACACTGACACAAATAAACACCCACAGACACTGCGGTGAAATCGGGAGGTACTGTAATGCTAGAGGAGAAAATAAATTCACATACTGTGCGTGAGACTTATACACAAGTATCCCAAATCAGAAAGACAACCCATAAAATAGAAATTAAAATCTACAATAATCAAGAAAAACATTATGTAACAAAAAAAATCAACATCTTGTGTATAATACAGTATGGTTCTCTCACACACACGAAGTAGTCAATTTTGATTATTTTTTTGTCAGCTATCAAGTTATTTGGATTTCTTGAATTCAGATGAAATAGGAACTATCAGAAAATGTTTTCATATGTGTTGTCTTACTTTATTCTTTTTTATCTTACTTTTCTTTCACAAATATTCATTCAACCTCAATAAGAACAAGGTAAATTGTTAATGACCATTAGGATAGTTATGACACATATGGCAAAGCCTATTTTCTCCAGAATTGCACAAATGTTAAGGGGGAGGGGAGGATGTTCAACTAATGATACCAAAGATAGGCCTAGGCTGGCAAGCTAGCTCAGCAGGCAAAGAAACTTGCCTCTAAGCATGATAACATAAATTCAATCCCTTGGATTCACATGGTGGAAAGACAGTACAATCTCCTACAATTTGTCCTCTCACCTCCACTCTTGCATGAGAGCATACATGGAAGAGCATGGACATGCATATCTTCGCACCACAACAATTCAACATTTTATATACAATGGAATATAATGACAATCATTAGCATGGTGTAACATGACTTTCTGTGAATAAGACACTGCCTCGTATTCCTCCTTGACTGCCATATATCTACTCCAGCCACACTTTGCCTTCCTAGTGTTCCACTTGCAGCTTTGCGGGACCCAAGAAATGCAAGCACCTCTCTCTCCTCCATAGACCTCTCTTACTATCTTTTTTGTTTTATCCTTTCCCATCTTCACTTCCTGGAAATTTTAAAGAATCATCCCATGCTAGACTCTATGTCATCTCCACAGAGCAAAAAGTTACTGACCTGTTGATTTAAATTTTTAATCTTCCTATTCTCTATCGCTTATCCTTCATTTTCTTCAAAAGTTTTCAAAACTCATGCTTTCTTCATTATCTATCTCCAAATTTAGATTTATGGTATAGGAAGACACTAACGCTAAACGTTTTCACTGTGTTGTCATCATTAGATGCCAGGAAACGAAAGAATACTTCACATAGAGATTCATCTCACAAAATGTTCTTCGGATTAAAGTGAGTTAACAAATACCATCATGCAGTGCAACTCTTTATTTGAGCACCCTAAGAATATTATGGACTACATGACATAAAATTTAGGGACTAAATGATCATGATAAAATACCATACTGTTCTGTACTGTACTCTACGTTCCTTTTGGGAAGAGGAAGAAGACCCAGAACCCAGAAGTCAATTTGCATATAAATGTTTACCTTTCTCCACATCCTTGCCAGCATGTGTTGTCACTTAAGTTTATGATCTTGGGACAGCAATGGAACCAAAAGATCTGGGCACAGGGTTCTTTTCTGAGACTGATACTCCAACCAAGGACCATGCATGGAAATAACCTAGAACCCTGCACAGATATAGCCCATGGCAGCTCAGTGTCCAAGTGAGTTCCCTAGTAGGCAAACAGGGACTGTTTCCAACATGAACTAAGTGGCTGGCTCTTTGATCACCTTCCTCTGAGGTGGCAGGGCAGCCTTACCATGTCACAGAGGAAGACAATGCAGCAGTCCTGATGCGACCTGATAGGCTAAGGTCAGAGGGTAGGGGAGGAGTACCTCCCCTATCAATGGACTTGGGGAGGGGCTTAAAAGAAGAAGAGAGTGGGAGTAGGATTAGGAGGAGGAGAGGAGAGAGGAGGCTACAGCTGGGATACAACATGAATAAACTGTAATTAATAAAAAAGTCATTTTGATTTGCATTTCTCTGATGACTAAGGACACTGAGCCTTTCTTTAAGTGCTTCTCAGCCATTCAAGATTCCTCTGTTGTGATTTCTTGGTTTAGCTCTATACCGCATTTTTAAATTGGACTATTTGGCTTCTTTATTTTTTATTTAATTGACTTTATTTTTTTTCTGTTTTGTTAATGCTTACATTCTTTAATTAATTAAGTTTTTATGTTAGTTTATTCACTCTGTATCCCAGCTGTATCCCCCTCCTTCATTCTTAATGTTTAATTTCTTAAGTTCTTTGTATATTTTATATATTAGCTCTCTGTCTGATGTAGGCTGCCGTTTTGTTCAATTGACAATGTCCTTTGATTTACAGAAGCTTCTCAGTTTCATGAGCTCCCATTTATTAATTGTTGATCCCAGAGCCTGTGCTGTTAATGTTCTGTTCAAGAATTTGTCTCCAATGCCAGTGAATTCCAGACTTTTCTACAACTTTGTCTTCTAATAGGTTTGGAATCTCTGGTTTTATGTCAAGGTCTTTGATCCATTTGAATCTGAGTTTTGTGCAGAATGTTAAATACGGGTCTATTTGCATTTTTCTACATGCAGACATTCAGTTACACCAGCATGATTTGTTGAAGATGCTTTCTTTTTTTCATTACATGGTTTTGGCTTCTTTGTAAAAAAATCAAGTGCTCATAGCAGTGTGGGTTTATGCTTGCATGTTCAATTCAGTTCCACTGATAAACCTTTCTGTTTCTTTGCCAATACCATGCAGTTTTTATTATATTGCTCTGTAATATAAAGATCAGGGATGTTGATACCACCAGAAGTTCTTTTATTGTATAGAATTGTTTTGGATATCCTGTGTCTTTTTTTCCCATATGAAGTCAATGGTTGCTCTTTCTAGGCCTATAAAGAATTGTGTTGAAATCTTGATGGGAATTGCATTGAATCTGTGGACAGATTTTTGCAAGATGGCCATTTTTACTATGTTAATCCTACCGATCCACGAACATGGGAAATCTTTCCATCTTCTGATGTCTTCTTCAATTTCTTTCTTCAGAGACTTAGAGCTTTTTTCAAACAGGTCTTTCACTTGCTTGATTAAAGTCATCCCAAGGTACTTTATGTTATTAGTGGCTATCGTGAAGGGTGTAGTTTCCCTAATTTCTTTCTCAGCCCTTTTGTCACTTGTATAAAGAGGACTACTGACTTTTTTGAGATTTTTGTATACAGACATTTTGCTGAAGGTGTTTAATCAGCTATATCACTCCTGGGCATATACTCAAAAGATGATCCACCATACAACAAGGATATTTGCTCAACTATGTTCATAGAGCTTTATCCGTAATAGTCAGAAACTGGAAACCCTAGGTGTCCCTCAACTGAAATATGGATACAGAAACTGTGGTACATTTACACAATGGAATACTACCCAACTGTTAAAAACAAGGAAATCATGGAATTCGCAGGCGAACGGGTGGAACTAGAAAAAGATGGTCCTAGGTGAGGGCACTCAGAACCCTAGAGACACGCATAGAATGTGCTCACATATAAGCGTACAGTGGGCCTGTGGTACAGGGTGACCATGCTACAGTCCACAGGCCAAAGCAGCTAAGTAACAAGGAGGGCTCAGGGAGGGGGCTGGCATGCCACTCAGAAGGGGAAACAGAACAGACAGCAGAGTGGATGAAGAGAGGAAACTAGGCAGGAGATGGAATGGGGAAGGCAACAAGAGTGGGGATCAGATGTGGAGAGAACTGGGGTGGGATGTGGGAGGGCTAGGAATGACATGACGAGAGAAACTGAAGAGGGATATCTCTCTGTCAAGCTGGAGGCCTGTGAAAGGGTAGGCTCTGGGGTGGATATGGGTGTGACTCTAGCTGAGATTCCTAACACGGGGAGGCATGAAGACTGAAAATGACCCCCTTCCTAGCCAGACAGGACTAGTGGAAGGAGGGGAACAACAACCCACAGACAAAAGCTGTGATCCAAAAATTACCCTGCCCCCAATAAGTGCAGGGATAACAAGAAAAAAATCACTGGCCCAACCTGAGACCCACCCCATGGTAGAGAGCCAGCCCCAGACACTAACAATGATACTGTGCTGTGCTTGCAGTCAGGAGCCTAATTCGACTGTCCTCTGGGAGGCTCTGTCCAGCAGCAGATCTGGACTAATGCTGGGACTTGCAGCGAAGCATGGGGCAGATCCCCAGGTGTCCTGTGGAAATGTGGTGGGAAAGATGGAAGAACCTGGAGGGGACAGGAACCTCACAAGAAGACCAACAGAGACAATTAACCCAGTCCCATGAGGGCTTTCATAGACTGAGCCATCAACTAAGAAGGATACATGATCTAGAACTAGAACCCTTGAACACAGGTAGCTGATGGGCGACTTGGTCTTCATATGGGCCATCTAGTGAAGTGGAAGGGACTGTTTCTAACATGGGCTCTATTGCCTGCTTTTAGATCACTTGCTCCTGGCAGGGCGGCCTTGCCTGGCCCCAGGGTATGAAGATAAGCTCAGTCAGGTCCTGATGTGACTTGATATACTGAAGAAGGTTGATATGGGGGGAGGGGGCTCCCCTTTCCTGAGAGTAAAGGGAGAGAGGAACAGGAAAGGAGGAAGAGGGGAAGGGAGGAGAGGAGGGAGGGAGCACCTGTAGGAGAATATGAGAAACAATGACTTCCACTACAAATCAAATATGAATGACTAGAGTTTTCAAAGACATAAGGTGAACACATGAAAAACCATAATCAACACCCTGGTTAATATAACTAACTTCAGCTGTGTAAGTGAGCAACTCCTTAAGAGATCCACCCTATACGAATGTTTTCTTTTATAAATTGTTCTGAATAAATAAAACCAGTAAAAATACTGCTTTCCGTTCCCTATGATAACAGATTTTCTCAGTTTACATTTCACATTTATTTATTACCATAGTATAAAATTATGTTACAAAATAGAAAGCCTCAGGTGAAATGCAGGTTTTAAGCAGTAATAAATTTACTATTCCATCAATGACACCAGTATGTTTAACATGATTATTTGGGAAGGCAGCAAGTGGAAGCAAGTATACAGAAGCACAGCCTCATAGCACAGAAACAAATGGTCACCTTCCTAGCAAGCGCATGGCACTGTGACGTCTCTGTGTTTATGTCAACCATTTCCCCAAATCGCTCTTCTAAGTGATGCCATTAGAGTCACAAGTCTACCTGTCTCTACCTGAACTGGTCTGTCGCCTACTGGTCTACACTGCCTCCTGCCTGTGTTCCTGTTCAGTAGAACGCTAACATGGTGGATGAGGCATAAGTCCAGATCCTGTTCCAGCTTAGGGTCTGATCCATTCACAGCTGTCTGGCAACCTACATGTTATATTCTCTCTTGAATTTGTGTGTTGTTTGTTTTTGCCATCATTTGCCACTGATATTTCTCTCTTGTCTCTATCTTTATACGGGTACTGGTCAGATATATATCATTCTGTACATGAAAATGCATGAGCCCCTGTGCAGACACTGGTGGAAGTAATCTCTTCCTGTTTGTCTTTCCTGTTACCTAACGTAAACACAAGACAATGCACACCACACATAAAAATGATTTCATGGTAACAGGCCAGTTCTCTTGCTTTTCACATGTAGGTATTATTAACTTACCGTATCATTCTAGTCGTGAACATTCCTTTTTAGTTTCAGTTTTGATATTTCATATAGTTAGAGGAAACTTAAAAGAAATGACACTCAAAAACATGTGAATTTGAGTGTCTAGGAAGTAAACAACTCGGGGAAGGAGTCCAGGAAAACATTGTCAGAAGTATCCAGTTACTGTTTTCGCTTTGTGTGAGATGGAGTCTGATTACAAAGCCTAGGCTGGCCTGGCAGTCATGATCCCTGCCACTACCCTCCTGAGTTCTATGCAGGCCTGATGCCATCATGCTGGGTCTCTTTTACAGAAATGAGGGAAGTATATTTGACAGATACTTGAGATAGGAATAGCACAGCCTGGTATAAAGATCTGTTATACTCCCGTAATATTAGGAAGTTTCTGACCAGAGGTAGAAAAGAGCTCCCATTTTCAAGGAGAGGTGAAGAGAAATCCAGTATATATGCAGCCTGGATAATTCCACATATTCTACAACAAGGATGGAAAACTGAGATGCATAAAAATCTCCACATGAGATCACATGCTGTTAAGCACAGGCATTTAGTGTCCCAGGGGAAAAAATGGGAATTAAAAGTATAAGCCAAGTTCAAGATTATTTTTATAATTGATTCATATCCAAGAATTCATAATTCAATAGATAAGTGAATAGATACTTAAAGGGACACACACTGATTCTGTTAGTAACGGCTGGCAGTGTATGATTCATAAGAAAACACAATAGTACAAGCCATTCATACTGCACCAACAAATCTAGGATTGAACTTATTCAATAACTACTCACTAGACGATTTTACTTAACTTCCTTCCCTTTCAAGTTGATGGGAAATAAACCACAAGGCCTCAGAATTGTTACTATAACAATGTGGTACAAACTACATGGGGCAACCCGGACCACAATGACCAAACCTTGAAAGTGTTCTTTCCTTTATATTAGTTTCTAATAGATGCACAAAATAATGGATTTCATTATGACATTTTCAGACCTGGCCTCTTTCTTTTCCCAGACAGTCCTTGAGGGTGCTCTCATTGTGTGTGGTACAGGAAGCTGAACTCTGGGCCCCAGGCATGCTATGCAAGCACTGGACTACTGCACATCCCAGCTCTGAGAGAGCTCCTCAAGGAGAACCTGGCTTCATGTGGAGAAGAGAACAGGGTGCACAGAGAAGCCTGGAAATCCTCTGGGAAGCATTCTCCAGAAACACCAGGACTGGACCCCAGGACTCATCTGTGCTGAGGTGAAGAAGGCCAGTTACGTGGAATATCAAGCCTTCTTCTTCCACTTATCTGAAAAAATAGGATAATTATCTTTACACCAGTACTGGAGTTACTAACATCATTTTTATGAGATAAAGCTAAAATATGTTTGCAAAAAATAAATGATTAGCATGTTGTGAGGGTTTAATGAATATTACTCCAACAAATATTTGAATGGACCACTATGCATTCCAAGTTTTCCTTACACCAAATGGATTTAGTTGTTTTCACCCTATCTTTCTGTTGTCTCGTATAGAATCCCTTTAGAACTTCTCACAGAGAAATAAAGGAGATTAATAAGACTTTCTCTATGTTTTACCTGTTTGGTAGTGGTATTTAAGGTGGGCAAACTAATTCTGTGCTCCCTTTGAACATTCTAAAAGCATTTTCACTGTAATGTATGCTTAATAATAGTACTTCAAAATATACAATAAAAGTCCTTTCATTAATGTATCTTTAAATTAAAATTAAACTGTGGCATTTATATTAAGGGCCCTATACAAATTGTACTGATTTGCCTTTGAATGCTCCAACAATCTGTTGACCTTTAATCAGTTGTAAACCCGCGGAGCTGGCACTCTGATTAAAACTACAATAATAGCTTAATTCAGGAAAACAAGTCTAGCTTAAGTTTAAAAAAAAAATGAAAAATTTGTAAATTAGTGCTAGTATATATAAAACTGCCAGGGGAATAAAATGCTTACCAAATTGCTGTGGTTTCTCTCCCCTTCTAAGTTATAGGTGAAAACATACATCTCCTTTGCAGATTTGTTAGTGAACATAAAAAAGGAGAAATATGTATTTAAGTGCAGTATATAAAAGGAGCTTTAAGACAAAAGGACAGTAGTATATGGGTAATAATTTTGAGATAGAAATATAGCTAAGTAATTGATTAGTGTAATATGAACATTAAAGTTAGAAAACAATAACTTTGGGAGATTGTTACTATAAAAATATAAAAATATTCCATTGTGTAAAAATACCACAATTTCTGTATCCATTCCTCCGTTGATGGACATCTGGGTTGTTTCCAAGTTCTGGCTATTACAAATAAAGCTGCTACGAACATGGTTGAACAAATGTCCTTGTTGTGTACTTGAGCAAATTTTGGGTATATACCTAGGAGTGGTATAGCTGGGTCTTGAGGTAGCACTACTCCTAGTTGTCTGAGAAAGCGCCAGATTGACTTCCAGAGGCAGAGTCCTGAGGCTAGCGAAGGTCTGAAGCTTGCTGCTGTACCAGTCCTCACTCTGCCAAACATGCCCAGGGCATCCTGACCTACAACGCCAGTTTGAACAGGTTATATGTGATATGTATATATAATAATCAGAGTGTAACAGTGGAGCCAGAAATACAAGAAGCTTGCCTGCCTTATACCACATACATACTTTCTCCCTACAAAACTATAAACAAGCCCCTAAAAAGGCATTTAAGATCTTTCAGCTTCCAATCTGTAATTGCATAATTACTAAAGGACACTTTAGTTTCCATAAATATTGACCAAATTACAGAATTACACTGATAGTTCACATATCTAAATATATAGAGTATAAAATTTGTGTGTGTATAAAGTAATCTTAGAATTCTGCTCTTAACGACAATCATTACCAGTACGCATTCAACAGTTCATTTATGATGACAAAATTATTTAAAACAAAACTAGTATAGTCAAAGCTCACTATAGTCTCAAGAAATCTCTCTAAACTAAACTGTTTAGACTCTACATAGCTGTAGAGGCTTTGTTTTTAGTTGTTTGTTTACTCACATATTTTACCTTATAGAAAAAATTTTAGAAACTAAACCAAAACTGGTGACAATTACTAAGATACACTTGCTTTTACTATTTCAAAGGTTTATATTTTCTTATTAAAGTTAATTATAACCCTCAAGATAAAAATGGCTTAATTACCATTTCAAAACCTTCATTTGGGACAATAGTTAAGTCACTGCATTCATGCTTTTAAACTTTGTCTTTTAAAGGTATATTTGGAGGCTGGGGATGAAGCTCAGTTGGTAGAAAACTTGTCCAGCATTCGTGAATCTGTAGAATCAGATGTGAACATGCATTGTGGCTTATGTCTATGATCCCAGCCCTCAGGAGGGAGGGGCACAAAGGGAAATGTCAGCCTTGGCTGTACAGTCTAAAGGAAGGAAGGAAGTAGGGAGGGAGAGAGGGAGGAATTGTAAAAATGTACTTTTGGTAATTTTGATGTTTATAATCTATAAATTGAGAATTGAATGTCACACCAATAACGGAATGGGAAATGTCAAAGCTATAAATAAATGATGCCACAAGGACAAAAAAAAAATATATAAAAATATTAAGTTAGCTTTGAAAGTTGGCTTAAAATAACCATGAATAACATCTTAGAAAGAGTGCAGGCTGCAGAAATATTATGAATTTATAAGTAAATACAAAATTATATTTTATGACAGTTCTAAAAAATAAGAATTATCTGTAGAGTTATTACAGATGCTTTCTGACATATGAAACAAACATCAAATCTGTTTGAGATTGAAAGTAAGTATAAGAATAGAGCATATATTAATAGTTTTCCTCTTCAGTTGACATAATTACAAAAATCAATTAAATCCAGCCTGAGGATACTTGGCAAATGTTCACAAAACAGTCAGAAACAAAGTGTGCAATTATTTAGATAAAACCAAGTGCACTTAAGAAACTTGGAGAAAGACTGAGGAACAGGGAAGGAAAATTATCTTTGGCTGAATCCTCAATTAGTGCCAGGCACCTTTTCCATTTCCATGTTTGTTTTTGTCACTTTGTGTCCCTGTCTCTTTTCCTTGATGATAGGTATTTATATTTTATGCTGTACATGAGAACAAAGGCTTTCCACACTGACCCCATATCTAGACTGAGAATTAAAACAAGTGATACATGCAGTCATAAGGGCATACCCACAGGGACAAAAGGCTTTGCAGTTTAATTTTTTAAAAATCACATTTAGCTGGCATTTTCCATAAAGAATCTCACGGTTTATTACTTTATGGTTTCCTGTACTGATACAAAAGAGCATCAGGGTGTTGAAGGATATGTATGTTCACAGTTCACCGCTAGGGCTAAATGCAACTCCAAGGCCAAGGCTCTACAAAACTATAATTGAGAAAAGTATATACAATCCTTTCAAATAGGAACACTACAAGACAAAAACTATTTTTAAAGAGTAATTTAAAATATTTTCAAGAAGTAAAATATACCCCAAGAAACATGTTCTCATAAAAATTTAGTGGACGTCAGCTGATGTCACAAAAGTTGCTCCAATCTGTTTCGGCACAAAGGAGGACTAGAACATGAAGAGAATGAGCAAAGAAAAAGTGAGAGACAAGAGTTCGGATCTGTATAGAGGTGGGCCACAGGGTTTGCTCTGAAGCAGCCTGCCCTGGATTGTCAGCACAGTGGGAACTGGTGAAATCACTGTCCTCAGAAATGGCGGGAGCATTCCTCTACCAGGTGAGGTAGCTACCTACAAAGTTACATAGTCACAAAGTAAATACCTGTGGTTAATATAAAAAATAAATTAATTAAAAAAGAAATTCACTACAAGGGTCTAAAAAATGAAGTAGAATGCAGGTGAAGTGGATCCTGGGTTAACAAGTTATCCAGTTATCCAGCATAACTGGAGTTCTTTTACCTGATGGTCCATAATATACATTAGTACTACTTTGATGATGTGAATAGAATTATTTTTCAAAAATCATGGTTTCCCATCATGTGACAAAGAAACATTTACTTTCCCACTTTGCTCATAAGCCAGTTATGCCCTAGACCACAGTAATCCTTCAGGCATCACCTGGGGGAGTTTACCATAACCAAACTGGCAGAAAAGTAGCCTGAGAGCTAGTGCCTGTGCAGGCGGGCAAATCACAGGGAAGGAAGGGGAAGGCTGCTGTCTCTTTTGTTCACTACAGAGAAGCATGTTCTCAAATCTAGGCCACCTTCAGAAAGCCAGAAAGGAAAAGATCAACAGGAAACTGGTGCCACAAGTAAGGAAAGAAGCATGATTTCCGCAGTCAGGTCGTCAGTACGGGATCTAAGGCTGAGCAAGTTAACACAGGCCAACTCACAAGACAAGAACAGGTAACTGAAGGTGGTTGATCTAATCACCTAGTTACCTTTTTTTCAGTTTACTTTATATTTAAAGGGTGCTCCTTCCCTCCTCCCCTCCCAGTCCCCTTTGCCTCTCCCTTTACCCCCATAAAGAAGGAGGACCCCCCCCCCCCCCCCGCCACCAACTCTTCTCAGCACATCAAGTCCCATCAGGTCTGAGAATATCCTCATCCCCTGAGGCCAGGGAAGGCAGCTCTGTCCAAGGGAAGTGATCCAAAAGCAGGCAACAGAGTCCGTCTTAGAAAACAGTCCCCTACCCCCTCCACTCTCCAGGCAATCCACATGAAGAACAAGCCACCCATCAGCCCCATATGTGCAGGGTGACTAGGTCCAGACCATGCATGCTCCTTAGTTGATGTCTCAGTCTCTGTAAGCCCCCATGGGGCTGGGTTAGGTGTCTCTGTCGAACTTCTTGTGAGGCTCCTGTCCCCTCAAGGTACTTCCATCTTTACCAACACTTCCACAGGAAGTGTTGCCCCATGCTTGTCTGCAAGTCTCAGCATCTGCCTCCATCAGCTGCTGGGTATCGCCTAGTAATCTTACTGGGAATTGAAAAGTTGAAGTGTTTAGAACTTGTGAAAAACATATAACACGGTAGCTACAGAAACATTAACTTAAAACCAAAAAACAACACTTACATTTATCTCCTATAACAAAATTTAATATGAACTTACAAAACTTTAGTGGCCAAGCCTTACCCTCAAACTTTTAGTAATTGGTAATATATGATAGAATTCTCAAAGAAATGTTTTTCAACATTCAAGTATTGGCTTACTACCTTAATACTTAATTTCTCCTCCTCTTAGGACTCAAACTAAGTTAAGTCTAACCTACATTTCTGTTTCTTTGAGACAGTTTCTTCCTATATCCTTCTGTGTATGGCATCTGAGATGAAGTGTCATCTGAGGTGACTGGCGGTGTTTAACCAATTCTGCCAGGAGCTAAGTCCAGTATCACACATAGAAAATGGCTGCCCTGAAGTGAACAGAGCACTCCTAGCAGACACTACTTTCTTACTGATGTATGTGTGTGTGTGTGTGTGTGTGTGTGTAAGTGTATGTGTGTGTTTATACACACATAAATATTATATATAAATATATGATAGGAGACAACTTATATTTTTTCATATTTTTATTATCTGTGAAAATTGGAAAATAAAAACTCCTCAACCTAATTAAAAATAAAATGGACATTAAACCTTCAGTTAAGTCAGTACAGAAGAGTTAAGTGAGAGGAAGGAAAACTGTTTCTCAGAGGTCATCACTGGCTACTGTGAGAGTATACACCAATAAGGTTCCAGCAGAACCCCAGCCACAAGTGCCCCCTACTTGTGGAGTACCTCCACACTGTCCTGCTGCCACCTCCCACCTCCTCCCAGTGTGCCTCCAGTCAGTTCCAGCTTGTCTCTGTTGCCACAGCAAAAATCTTAATATTGTGTCTTAACTCTTGAGAGCCCCGTGCTGGATGATAAATCTGATTGTGGTTATGGAGGCAGAGTTAGTAATGACTGGAATAGGTGCTACTACATAGATTTTAGCCATCTCTTTTATACAAGTTTCAAAAGAACTATATTTGAAGAAAGAGCTGACTTTACAGTCAGGAATTTTTACTTCTGTGGAGCAGGAAAGCTGCCATGACTGTAGGAGTGGGCTAAACACAGCACACTCTTTGGCCTCAGATGACCATGCCCTTGAGTAGTCAGACCCTTACATTTCAAAGGCAGTCTCCTGTGTTATGAATACTGCGATCAAAATCTATAAGTCTATATTTCCAATTTTACTGCTGTTTGCCCTTATAACCAATCAGGTAGACATGATATAAATGTCTGTAAACTTAAAACTTTGTAAACTGTACAGCTAAGAGATGTTAAATTGACCAAAGCAGGATTTGACTGTGTAACCTGACATCAAATCCACTGTTTGTTTTTGTTTCTACTCTATGTAACTTTATTTAAGAAATAAAATATCATCTTGTATTTTGGAAAATTAGCAAGCTTTAAAGGTTATGAAATTGATGACTTAGAAAGTCTCCATCTAAATTCTAAAATCAACTAGGATACAGGCTGAGAACAGAACAGTCACCAATATAGATCATGGCTAGCCACTCCACTGTATCAAGTATTGATTATACATAGTTTTAAAACAGGTTACAAAGACTAAGCACACCCCTTCCTCAGCTCAGCCTGAGTTCTCCCAAAGGCAGAGAATTGTTCCCTGGCTGTTCTTATAAACCAGTATTGACTGTCCGCTATGAAGGTACAGTGGATATAAAAGAAACAAGGCCTGACTCCCCACCGTGTATTGTGTTATGGTTCTAAGAAGATCCTATCACTCTTCAGGCACCTCTCCACTCTTATCTTATGTTTAGCAGAGTGAAGCATTTCCTTCTGAGAAAGACTTTTATTGCAATATATTGTGTTGATAAAGTATACAAATTTTGTGGAAATATTTTGTATTTTCATAGAATTTACTAATTCTTAAAAACAAAATACACTTGCCAAAAGAAATAATGGATAGAATTATCCATTAAATTAACAAACAAGAAGTTTAAATGATTATCTTTCCCATTATACCTTTAGGAACAGAAAATTCTGATGAAGAGTATTCTGCTTTAAGATGCTGTGTTCATTTAAAATACAAATCAAAGAAAATAGCACCAGTATTTTTTTTAATATTGGTACCAGTCTTTGACTTTAAAAAACATGTAAATTAAAATTAAATAAAAATTCTGAAAGTTCAGTAACATTATTTGGAATAATTTTTAACAAATGTATTACACAACTAGAAGTGATATCTTCTAAATATACGAAGCACACGGAGGCCTTAAATTGATCCATTTGAGATAAGAAATAATACTGTTACAAATATAGATAAGGGAAGAAAACTAGAAAACAATTATTTTTCAGTTAAAGTAGGATGGACCACAGTAAAGACTGCTCTTCCTGCTCCAGCTGACAAGAACAGGAGTGGCCAGTATGCTGTTCTCTACTATATGATGCTTCAAAGGTATGCCATGTCATGCTGAGTTCAAAAATGAACTCCACAAAAGGCAAAGGCTGTCCTGCCACTCGGGCCTGCCCTTCTCCATGATGCTGAACTACGCTGCACATTTCCTACACAAATTCTTTCCATTTACATGTGTGGCTGCCAATGCCTTTACATTGGTCCCATGTATTCACCACATTATAACAAGAAAAGACCTTGAAGAGAAAACCAAGCTTCTCTTAATTAGTGTCCTCTAGGTTCTGCCTAGCTTCCAGTTTCTTCTCTTGTTACATCTACCACTCTAACTCTGTGTTTCTTACAAGTGGAATTACTTCCTGATTCTGTTTGTTCCTACTTCCTAACTTTGTGGATAGGGCCAGGGCCTCCACATTGTCCATGTTCTCCATGACCATGAGGACCTGAGTTTCATTTATCCCATCAGCTATTAGATGACATAAGTGCCATTGTTTTTATTCCATAAGATAAAAGCTTGGCTTATTACCATTTGAGGTATAGTTGTAAGTTGAATACACTATACTAAAGAAGAGAAAATTAACAGAAAACTGGCAAAACTATCCAACCCTAATCTAAGGATTAACCTGGGAAACTTGAAAAGACAAGACATGAAGAGCACTTCAATATTTCATCCCATATTTACAACACATTTTAAAATTCAATGATCCTACTTAAAGAAACTGTAGTTTTTCATTCCCAAAATGTACCAGTTCAGATGGGAGCCACTTTTACTGTTCTTAAAATTAAGATAATAGGGTTGTAGACACAAGCACAGGCTTCTAAGGGTTAGTGGAATACTTCACAGACATCAGTGTCTAGTTCTGAAACATGGAAAGAATACTGAATATTGCTTACCATGTTCCTGTATTGTGTGTTCTTGCATGCTAGTCATATTTCTTATGCACTGGATAGACAGAGAAGCAATGAATATACAATGTAAACAGCAAAGAAATAGGAAGTACCAGCTCAGTCCTCATGTGGGTTTCCCAGTAAGGGAAATGGGGGTTGACTCTGACAGGGACTCCGTTGCCTGCTTTTCCATCACTTTCCTCTTGCAGGGCTACCTAGCCAAGCCACAAGGGAAGAGGATGTGTTCCACTTCTCTGAGGAGTGGGGAGGGAGAAAGGGGGAACGGGGAGGGAGGGCAGGACATGAACCAGTGTACCACAAGGCTCATTTCTGGATCCTCTACTCTGTCTGCTCTAGTGGCTTTCCTGAACTCCCTGCTAATCTTGACAACAGTCCTAACTGACATGGCTGTTTCTAGTGTAATTTTGCCAACCCCTTTATTTATCTATTTATTTATTTATTTATTTATTTATTTATTTATTTATTTATTCATTCATTCATTCATTCATTCATTTATTCTGAGAGCACTTAATTATAAAATATTAAGTGGGTAGATTAGGCTCATTTATTAGTTATTATAAGCCAAGAACAACAATTATTTAAAGGAGAAAATGTCAAACTTTAAGCTTGTTCATTACCAATAGTGACACAACCTATATGTAATTTTTAACACAGGGTAAGCAAGGAAGAGATAATGTTGGTATAATATTTGTTAGGTACTATATATTAGGTCAGTTAATAGTGGTGTATACTGCCATTTCAACTCTTCAGGAAGCTAAAACAGACTCAAATGCACCGTGAGCTATGTGGCATGATATTAGCTGTAAAATTGCACACTGTACATTACTACTTTAAAATAATCATTCAGAACTATTAAAAGCATTAAACAGTCCAAGTTACAACTCTCATACTGTCATTTTCTTTATATATGTCATTTTATTTTCCACTTCACACAAACATCTAAGAAAATACAAATACCAAAAGTAACAAATGCCATAGATGACAAAGAGAAAGAAAAAAAAACTTGTTTTTGTTTGTTAAATATTCTGAAGAGTATCATGTCTGAATTTGTCAAATAGATGATCTTGGCAAACTATAAGCACTTGTCCTCCACAGGAGGCTAAAGCATGAGTCTAACAGCAAAATAAAACAAAACAAAAAACCTCCTCATTCTCTATCAAGGTAGCGATACACTGAACTGGCAGTTTATCTGAAAGAAGAGACCACTAGGGATAAACCATTACACACAATATTTGTCTAGAAAAATGAAAAGTAAAATCTACAACACACTAACTTAATGAACAAATTTTCATTGGAGCCAGGTGTGGTGGCAAGCACTGTAACCCCACACTTTGGAGAAGAAAGCAGGAAGACAGCTAGTTCTTAGCCAGTTTGGTCCATCTAATGAGTCATCACATCAGAAAATATAGAAACAGATATCTCCAATGAAGCTATTACTTCTCCTTGATCACCTTCCATGGCCCCTCTTCTTTCTCTCACTCACCGAAAACTTAAGTTTTGCCTTTACCATGTAGATATATTTCACAGTTCCTTCTCAACTGAGAGTTTTCAACTCTTCCTCGTGGTCTCTGGTACCTAGCATTATCTGGCAGTCAAGTGGGAATGAACATTGAAGAGCCTAGTAAACAATGGCTATTGACAGCAGTGTGAACCCAACATAGTTCATAAGGAATTACACAAACTACTTGTAAAAATGTAGTTGAATTCTATAGTTTTCCTTTTTAAAAATCACCAGTCAGAGGCATGATCCTGGGAAATGAGCTAATCACAAGCCCTGAGTGTCAGGAGCTGTACCCTAGGAACTAGATTTTCCAAACAATATTCTTGATCAGCTTCCAGTCTTTGTAGGGCAGAGAGTTCCTCGTTGGTGGTCTGGAAATTTTGGTCAACACCCAAGTCAATAGCATATTCTATCTTCAGAAACTGGGCAATATTTGGGTAAAATAAAGATGTTGCTACTCAGCAAGCCTATGCCTAGGAGCATTCAAGGGGCGATTTTCCGGTTTAGAGACTCTAAAAATTCTTTCTTCCTTGTTCCTAGTTCTGGGCTATTCTGTTGCTCATTAACATTGCTACTGAAGGGTGGGCAGGAAATAGAAAAACAATCAAAGCAGTTTGCTATTTTTTAATTGTTTATTAACAACAACAATAAAACATTTGTGGAGAAAATTATGCATTGGACAGCTACTTCTTATTATTTGTTTCTATCCATTTTCAGTGTTTGCTTTGTTCTCAATTTCAGTTACATGGTTGAAGGTTAATATCCATGTTTCCTAATAAGATTCCATGACTCTTTCAAAGAAGTATTGTTTTATTTTTCTGTGAGGTAAACTTCTTCCTTCCTTTCCTGGAGTATAGAGGAAAGTACAGATCGGTTGGATGACTGACTTCTGTTTTATTTTAATATGCAATATTAACTTCAACATAAGAGAAAATGAATTGCAATTTATGTATATCTACAAGATACTACATAGATGATACGGGACATTAAATTTACGCAAGATCCCAATGTTTTCTCTTATTCGAGAACCACTAGACATTCTGCACTGTTCCATAATTTAATAACACAACTACTGACATCCATGGTGTGATAAAAGAAAAAGAGGCAAATAAATTGTTGACATTCTGCAATGGTTCTAGCTTTGACGTGATTATATTTATTTGGCAGCCTATAGCTACAGTGAGATGAAGGATTAACCATCAGAAAGCTGAGTAAAGAGATTTCTATTATAAATGAAGACTATCTGTAAAGGATAAACTCCTCATCCTATTTATAAGCTACTTTTTTCTGAAAAATATATTTGGCTTATGGCACTGTCAGGATTCTATCAACAGGACATTTATTGAGTTACCACAATTTCCCATGCTGTAGTGGACTGCAGTCATCCAACGGGAAACCTAAATAGCTCTTACTTCAGTTTACTAATATGAAACTATGCTCTAAGGAGGCAGGTGTATCTAATATTCTTCAAGGATAAGAGGCACAGGTCACCTAGATGATGAAATAAGACATTAAATCCTAACTATTTAGGTATTATAGGTCAAAATAAACATTTGCTAAGCCTGACTGCTAAACGTCCTATGTTAAATTTATAAGTGACTCAATGTATTTACTGGAAATGTATCATGAGAATTTAGACCATAATTTTTTTTTTCATTTGAACAATTACATGTATTTAAAATAATGTTTTAAACTCACTAGGTAGAAAAATAGATAGATAGATAGATAGATAGATAGATAGATAGATAGATAGATAGATAGATAATAAACTCACTAGGTATAGTAGCAGATAACAGAAGAGAAATGTCAGTCAAGTCTGGTCGTGAGATATAATCAACGCAAATACAGGGCCCAATACTGAAAAGTAATCATGTTCAGAAAATGACCTAATGGTCTCACGCAGCTGCACTTACTCTGCTCTATGCTGAGAGTTACCACTCTATCTCAAAAGCAACTTGCCATGCTTGTGTTATTCCATTCAAGAGTAACTCTCTAGCTACACCGTGATTGTCATAGCACCATTCATACAATTTTGTATGCTGATAACTTGCCGGGGATTTTCTGCAAATGAATAAGCTTCTCATTTTAGTTCACCCTAAACTCGTGCAAAAGAACACCTGCAGTAGTTCACTTGTCTCTTCAGCTTCTAACATATTACCTGGTCCTTTGCTTTTAAGAACAGTCTGTCCATCTGAAACGCATTGTCAATAGTGTATGACATTTTAATAATGTTGATAGTAAGTAGGTTAAGTACTTCATCAATTTTAGGTACTCATTCCAACTAAGTTTAGATGTAAATCTGCCTCAAAAATCCATAAAATGAGTTTACCATCCCAAGAAGTCTTGGACTACTAAGCTACAAATACATTTTCATCTTCTAAATTGCAGTATTTTCTACAGCCAGAACACAATTAGCCTTTTTGCTGTTTTTCTCAGATTCTAAACTACAGACATTGATATTCCAACTATTCAAGTAGCTCCTATTTGTCAGTTGATACATATGGCCAAGTAGAGACACCCATGTGATACATTATTCTCACAAAGAGGTTTTATAGAGGGCACAGCACTAGAGAAGAACACAGAAGAATAATGAAAGTCCTATTTCAATATAGCTACTATCTGAAGTACAACTCTAATGTGATATACACAATTTGTTGGCATATTAATAGACTTATGAACGCATTAAGATTCACTTTCAAAAGATTTCTAAGCTTAGAAAATTTAGAACATTTCCTTTCCTCATTTTCACCTGTGACTGAAAAGCTGTCAGCTGTGCTACAGCACAAATAGAAGTGAAATATCCATAAAAGGAAATGTTTAAATATGTCACTGAAAATTAACATAACATGAATTTCTGTACTGCAATGAAAAATATTGTGCTATACAATAATTACATTCTCTTTTCTGAATGAAATGTTTCCAAGTGATTTTAAGCAAATCAAATGCATGTCTGAATTTATTTTAAAAGTTTATGATCAGTTCAAATGTGTCCATTATTAAAAGCACAGCATTCTATTTTATTATCATTCCATAGTTTGGAATATTATATATTCATAAAAATTAATAAAGCACCTCTGAAGTAAATAGTTATTTTATTTGTAAAATAGATGTTTAAACTGTAATCCACTCATAATTTCAGGTAAGAAATTTCAAGTAAACATTAATGATGATCTGGAAAACTAAATGAAGCAAATAAGCAGAATAATACATATCACACGTTTCAGAACCACAAGGAACTTTCTCATTCAGAGCAGTTACAATATTCTTAGCCCAGTATTACTTGCTCTATGATTACAATTAAAAACAAAAAAAAGATTATTTTACTATTCAAACATAAACTCCAGGAAGCAAATAAATTTGAAAAAAAGTAAGATATTGTATTCCTAAACTCTATAACTGTCTTAGGATTCTTCTTAGTGCAATCTCTATGAAAGCTCCTATGTGTGAACAATACCAGGTTTTAAAAGCAACCCTACCCTGGATTTCCGGCCACCTCTCCCTTCTTCTCCTTTCTTGTCTTAAGACTCCTTGAACGCTCACGTCTCAAGGTATCCTTTAAGTGTTAGCAGCTTGTGTTGTATCACCTCTTGCTTACTGGACACAGTTTTCTTAAAGTTCATCTTGGCATGGAGTATTATAAAATCATTGTTTATACATTCAACTTTACAAAATCTCAATTTCTCTTCCAAGGAATACTGTCCTTGTTTTCCTTCCAGAATATTACCTGATCCTGGCTTCCCTTCTGTTTCACAGGGCACATATCTGTCTCTCCTTTTGGGTTCCCTACCCCCTTCTCACCTCTCCATTCTGCAAGAACCTTGTCTTACAGCTTTGCAACCTCACCCACCTTCCCCACTCTGATACAATTACAAGTTTTAAATTTTCCTATAATGTATAGACACATAAAACCAAAATAAATTATAGTCTTGAACTTGAGGTCCAACATAACTGCCCACTTCCCTCATTTTCCCTTTTTTCATTCATAGTAATACACCAGATTCTTGCCCATATGAAATACTTTGGAAGCCTCTCTAATTGCCCTCAACTTTTCTCATTTAGTCAATAAATGAGGGGGAAAAACTGTTTCTAGTATGGTATATACATTGCACAATGACACCTCTTCTCCTTCAGCAACCAAAGAAACTAACGAAACAGTGGCCAAACTGCAGTTCTACTCCTCATAGTACTCACAACCAGAGGTGGTTATCAAACCTTAGAGCCGTAACCATAAGACATAAGTCTCTTGAATTTGCTTTAGTTGTAGGTCAGATTTTATTTCCTTCTACTTCCCACTTTGCTCATTAAACTATACTCAAAGTGGCTTTCAAAATGTCCCCTTACAAATTAAAATAACTCCTAGTGTCTTGTCTTACAGTCATTGTCCTTGCAATAGTCTCTGCCTAAAATTCTGCACCATATTTTGATATGCCCCCTGCCTTTTGAATCAAGTATTTTATCTCCTTGGTGTTATTACCATGCTATCCTACAAAAAATAGAATACTGAGTCACCTTTCAGGTGACTTAGTAGTGTTTATTACAATATTAGGTTATCTCCATTTTCTCCAGTAATCTCCCTATAAAGCTGAAAATAAGTCATTTTAAAAAGGATAGCTTGCTCAGTATTTTAATTCTTGGACCCTAGAGAGTCATTTAGAAGGCAGCTGGCAATTATACTACGAAGGGATGGAGCAGTAGTAGGCTCTCCTCTAAGGTTCATGAACTCACCAGCCGTGGGTAAGTTTATGGTACCAGGCATGAATTCCCTCACACTGAGCAGGTCTTACATTCAATTGCATGGCTGTTGGTTACCCCCAATATAAAAGTGCCATGCTACTATTGTTGTTTATAGGTAGGAGAAAACACTAAAGGCACTCAACAGTATGCATTTATACACACATACATATGTAATAAGATAGAGTAATAGGTCATGAAGTTAAGAGGGGCTGGAGGCTAACAATATGTTTAAAGCTGGAGGGGAGAAAGTGTGGGTAGAAATTCTATAAATATAGTACTCAAGTATAAAATTATCAAAAATTATGACAAATGTTAAAAAGGTTCTTTGAATGACAGATTCTTATATGTTGGTAGAAATGTCTTTATTATCCTGTCATTCTTGAATATTAACTACTAGAATTATAAATGATTTGCTAATGAAGAAAGGATCTCACTTAAAATCACATAGGCAAAGCCAGATACTTATAACAATAAATAATAGTATTTATTTTAAAGGATACTTTGTTTGAATCACTATTGGATGAAAGAAAATGATATACCATTTTAATAAAGTTAATAACTTGATTTTTATGACTGTGAATATGTATTACTAGAATAACTAACTGGAGTGATTTACATCCAGTTCAGATGCTCAGCTTGGGACCCTTTGACTTTGCTTCCATCCACTAAGGAAGCTCACAGGGTGTCAACCAGTGCAGCTACACTTTGAAGCTACTTGATGAATAGCAGGTGTGTGCCAGTAGGAAGGAAGGAACAAGAAGAACGTTAAATTGCCTGTTTCTTTACATGCTGCATCTGTGATTGGCATCACTCTTGCCCTTCTATTAGTAGAGCACTGTAAATTCCCCGTTAGGCAGGCAGTGTAGACTGGCTGATTAGCGCATGACTGCTTACCCTGAAGTCAGTCCTAGTGAGTGTGCACTTAGGTGTGGCTTACCATCAGGGACACTGTGTGTGACGCCCTAGTGGAGATGCCAATCAAATTACAAACAAAATCTGCAACAATAAAGCAAACCTATCTCATGCCAACTGATACTAAAGCCCCTAGCAAATCTGATTAGTGAATGTATTAGCCATAATTCTTTTTTACGCTAAAACCATCTGGTTCCTCAATAGAATGATTACAGTTTCATTTACGTTTTATATTTCCACTTTTATATTTTATGTTTACCCTAAAACTTGCTATTAATTATAACTCTATGTTTCATATTTGAATATTTCTTCCACAAATTCCTTTTTGACAGTCTTTGAATACAGAATTTTTTTTGCTCACATACTTTTAGAGCATAAATTGCTTGAGTTTATACTTTATAACAGAGACTCAAAGAATTAAATAAATGTTCATTATTACTCAATTAACTGTTTATAAAATTAATAGTTTCTTTTAAAAACCAATGAGAATGTAAATCCAGATAATTATTTATTATATCTTAAATCCATCATCTGTGTTCACTTGTAATTTTTATCTACTATCAGAAGCTAAAATTCATTCTTTTAAATGACAAAAACCCACAAATATCCTTAATAAGCAATCTCAAAATTATCCTAATATACTTCTTATTGTCCATCTGTTCACTTAATTTTACTTTGGACATTTATAGTACAGTATTTCATATAATAAAATATTAATTATTAGTACTGGCATTGGACAAAGTATAAAAGAATAACAAAAAGTTTTCATTTAAAAGGTCACATTCTCAATAAATATGTGATTGCAATGTTTAAATTATTTTATTGATATTGATTTACATTACTTCTCCCATTATTCTGAGGTTATAGCAACATAATATTCTGAGATTATTTCAACATTGACTTGAAAGCCCAGACAAGCCAGTGGTCTTACTAGGGCTATCAGTGCTGATGGTATGCCTGTGTTAGGACTCACATGATACATACATGATACATGAAATTTCACACTAAACAGGCAAAATTACATGAAAATATGGGTGATTATGAATTATGTACATCTTGTCTATATGTATCTATATTTGTGTATACATAAGTATCCTTCACAGCTCTGTCTACATGCATTTTCTCATGAACACCCATCAGGTTGTAGCCTCAGGGTTTCCAGAGGTTCGAAGAACCACTTCAGTAAGAACTGACAAATGGCTCCATTCCCTGCTGTCACCTTGTACTGACACTGCCCATCACACAGCAGACTGCCTTCTGGCCCAGCTCTTCCTCGGCAGAATATGAGCGCAAGAAAATATCTTTCTTTGATACGAAATTTGTGTAATATACATTATTGAGTTTACCAATCTAACCCCTTTGGAAAGCAGCAGGTGTTGATTTGTTCTAGGGTCACATAAGTAAGAATGAGAAACAAAACTGATACCTACTCTTCTGCCTACGGGATCAACAAAAGCCACTGATCCGCCAGCACCACAACCATCACCAAGTGGCCCCTTTTTCTGAGAATTTGAAAAATATTTTATATGGTTTTTCATGTAGGACTACAAGGAACAGCTCAGAAGGCAGTGACACCTAATGGCAAAGGTAACTCCAGAGCTGCACATACATTGCCAAGCAACGTTATTAGCTCAGCAATGCCAAGTATTGGGAGCAATATGCTATCTCTAATAAAAAATAAATAAACTGATGATGCAAAGAAAGGGGAATGCTTCATTCACAGTGATATAAGCAGACGAAAGAAGAAAAACTCTGTATGGAATACGGAGGTTTTGAAATCATAATGTCCCACCAAGAAAAATTTATAGTATGACAAAATAAGACATAGAGGTCGGGACTGAATGAAATCCATCTGCCATTGCTTCTAACAATTTCAATTACTAGCTATTTTTAGATAAGTCAAATGTTAATCACTTTGATTTTTACTCGTATTTGAATGAACATTTATAGGAGATATTTAGTGGATATATATTTCATCTGGAGTAGACAGCAAAGGTCCTTGTTATAATGTTTATTAGTCATGTCACGATTGATGTCGTTGATTAATAACAACATTGCCTAATTTAATTCACATCAGAATTGTGCTTCAAAGAACTGTATTAATCATACAGAAAAGAGCAACAGTTAAGGATGTGTCTTGATACTTTCTGTAAGTTTATTCCTATTTATATATAATTTAAGAACAAACAGCTGCTATAAGAAAAGTAAAGGGGGAAATATGCAATTTGGATATATGTTGCAAACAGTCCCTAATGACTGTTTAAGTAAAAGTCATGTGTAAAAAAATAATTATTTTAGCAAAAAAAATTATTTAGTTATCATATGCCTTCTGGGAATGAGTTTAATTATACTTAATAAAACAGACCCCAGATCAAAATTAAGAAAAACAGATGCTTCCCATTGCTTGTCTAGTGTTTCATGATGTGCTGAACACTTCAGTAAGCCAGCTGTATACCTGGAACAGCCTCACAATGAAAACATGCTGTGAACTGTCTTAGCCTCTCATAACGACAGCGTTGATTATTATGATCTTGGAATATGAGGTATCATCTGTCTACGGAAAAAATGAATAAATGGTTCTTCTCTACTTGTTGACATGAGGCATTTTTCTGAAACATAGCCAGAATTTGCTAATGATGTGCATAATATATGAACGAGTACAACCCTTGTACGTTTCCTTACAGAGATCTGTGACTGGGGATAGCTCATTGACAATCTGCTCTGTGAGCGCAGGAACCAGATAAAGAAATGAGCATATATTAAACTGTTAAAACGTGAGATCCTCCATATTAGATAGGAAGCAAACTCAAACTGTGCAGTTGACTGGAAATGCCACCTAATCCCTGCTTAATTAAAGCAGCACATTCTACACTTCTGTTGTGTTGAGGGAGTACAGAGTGCGGGGCGACTGATGTTTGAGGAAAATAGCAGTCAGCGTGGCTAATCTCAAAGACTTGGGAGCTTTCTAGCTACATAAATCAGCGCGACTTCTGAATAGCCTCATAAAACACCATATCATTGCCATTCCACTCACGAGGTTTTGGTTCTTCCTACAGCATGCAGATCGTTAGGAAACTTCTAAGCAATCAAGTAATGTGGGTCTGATGAAATTACTCAATCAATGCACAGGCCCAAAGTAGAAGCCTAATTCAAACTTGCATAGTTTTCATGTGGCAAAGACCTTTCTTTCACCAGGGTGAAGGAGGTGATTCAACATGAAGCACTATATGTGTGTATATGAACTTGGCAAATAAATTCATGCAGCCAATAGATGCCTCTGAAATATGATTCACAGAACATCCAAGCAATTATAATATCATATATTTAGAGTAGAATTAAGTGTATTTTCATCTCAAACACCTTGGCTCACCTATTAAAATTTATTTCATGATCACAGTAAATTAATTTATTCAAAAATATTAAAAGTTTAATACGCAGTTTTCTTTACTAAACTATCTACGTGAAGTAAAGCAGAGAGATGAGAATTTTCATACACATACCAAGGTTCAATATCAAAAGCATACGATGTTTAAGGAAATTACTAGAGCAATGACTTTTTATCTTCCCTGTGTGCCTGAACGATCTACAGCAGCCACTTTCCCATCAGGCTGAGGAAATCTTCATTTCTGCATATCTCTTTAGATCTCTGTAAGTGAAATATTCCTTTCACGATGGTGTCATTTTCAGCCCTTTAGTCCCGAGCTAATGCACTCCCTCACATTCATGTTTCTCATATGATTTCATCAAAGTAATAGCCTAGAGAATTTTTTTCCTCACAGAGTAAGCAAGCTGACCCAGAGCATGGCAACTGCTGCCATACAAGTTTAATACAGATGTACCAGTTTTTAATTTATCATACTTTTGCTAAATGTGCAGCAAAGGGGGCATTTAACCTATGAAGTACACATAGCTTAGCCAATTTCCAGTACATTATAAGAGGTATAAGGCTTTTAAAACTCTGTTAGCTTCACTGCAATATTTAGTAGTCTATAAAAGAAGTCAATTCCCTTGTCTTATACAATAATTTCATTCAAGACAAATTAATTGAGAAAGAATTAGCTATTTTCATTGGTTATAGACTGCTAATGCACACAGGTAGGTTTCTAAAGAAACATGTAATTGCCGCACGGTTACTTTTTAAGAATCTAGTTATAAACAAGTAAGCCATTTCACTTTGACAGACAATAGTTATCTTCTATTCTGAACCACATGCCCAGACTGAGTTGTAAAATAGTACTACTCTCATAAGGAATACTAAGATGTATACATACATATGTGTTCGTGTATTTACAAATACATGTAGAGCACAGAGCAAGCAATAAAATAACACTTGGCTACAAGCCCCATCCCCCCGGCGGGGAGTGACAAACATAATTCGGAACCCCCCAATCATCAAATAAACATAGAGAACGGTATGCTGATCACCCCCCGCTCGCAATCCTGCCCTTGTTACTTACAACTGGACATAAATTCATGCCTGGTTCATTTCTAACTCTATCCGTGCGTCACTGAACCTCTCAGTGAGACCATAATTCCTCCCTGAAAAGTTCTGGTCCTACCGGCACTGTAAACCCCCAGGCAAGGTGGGATGCAGAAGGCCAGCTATCTAATGGTCCGTTTTCTTAATGCACAAGGGTAAGGCTTTCTGTGACCTCATCACCCCAGCACAGAGACACGCAGTCCCATTCATAGAAATGATAGAGAATGGCTGACATGTTTACAAAGATAGCCTATAATGCTAAAAGAGGGAGCCCCCTGGAGCTGAGGATGTGTCCACCACAGGCAGGAACACAGGCAGAAGCCCCTAGCTTGGGAGGAACTGCCACCTGCAGCTGTATCACCTGCCAGGTGTGTGTGTGTGTGTGTGTGTGTGTGTGTGTGTGTGTGTGTGTGTGTGTGTCACGGTGGAAGGGCAAAGAAGCTATGGTCCATCTGTCGCCTGGATTTGCAAAACAGATTGTACCGATAAAAGTCCTGTACACCAAAAAATGAAAAGAAAAAAAATTTTTTTTTCTCGCAGTGGGGTCTCACTGCAGCCCAGCTGAAGGAACCTTGCTTGCCCAGGAGGGGAATTTCCGAAGAGGAAAACATCACATTAGCACTGAAAAGGCTGCAAAAGCCTGTCTCCACTCAGCTCCCGGGATTAGCAAGTGAGAAGAGTTGGACCCCTCAGCCGCGGGCACCCTGCATGATAATGACTCGAGCCCGCCGCTCCCGCCACGCGGCCCGGCTGCTCGGCTCGCCTATAGGTGGGGCCAGGAGCCTGGCGACCGGGGCCTCGGGGAGCGGGGGCGCAGAGCTCGCCCTGGAGCCGCTCCGCGGCCGCCGCGGCCACCACCGCGGCCTGCACCGGCTCTCGCCTGCTCCACGCCCCGAGCCGGGAGCGCGTGCCCCGCCGTCCTCTCCAGCCTCGGCGTCCGGGACCCGCAGAGGACCGCGAGCCCGGGCGCCTGCACGGCTCGCCGCAGCGGACCCGGCCGCTCGCGATGCAAAACCACCTGTTCGAGCCGCGGGGAGCGCCCCCGGCCCAGCCCGCCTCTCCCCCCGCGGATGGCACTGCCAGCCTTACCCCCCACCCTCCGCCTTACGGCTTTTCCCCCCTTAATGGCTCAAATGTACATCCGGGAAAAACCGGGAAGGTAGAGTCGATCTAACTTCCTTCTCCCCACACCCGAGTCTCCACGCGCCCCTCACTCCTGCGCAGAGGCCAGCCTGAGCCCCCACCGCCCGGCCCGCACTCCCCACCCGGCCTCACTCCGCGCCGCGAGGCTCAGCCACAGCCTCGGGAACGCCGAGCCAGCGCGAGCGCGGGCACCAGGGGCGCGAACCCAGGCCACCCCAGCAGCTGCCCGAGGCTCGAGGGGTGGGGGAGCAGAGATTCTTGCCAAGGAAACGCTAGGGAAAGTCGCCGCGAGCCGCACCAGCCCCGTCTTACCGATGTGGATGATGGAATCGGCGGTCGCCACGTCCCAGGTTCGAGACCACCAGAGGGACAGAAACAAGAGCAAGGGGAAAACTTCCATCCTCCGACGCCGATCCTCCTTGACCAGGACTTTGCTTCCAATTATGTAGATAATCTTGTAGCCGGTCCACAGAGTTTGAGGTCACGGTAGAGTTGGGTGCAGCTTTCCCCGCAATTTCCAAATCCCTCTGGCCGGAGCGCAGCCTTTCCTAGTCTCCGAGGAGGCACAGGCGACCCGAGAGCCAGCACAGCCGGAGGCAGCCTCCTCCCAAGCCTGTCACTCGGAGGGGAATTTTGGCATCGCCAGAGTTGTTTGCAGTTGGGCTTTTAAAAAACGTACCCAGCCTTGGCTGCTCTCGGACAGGGGGCGAGGCTGGCGCTCGGACGCTGGCCCTGGCCGCGCGGGGGCCGCGGTGGCGGGTCCGGCTCCGCCGCAACTTGGGCACCCCCGCGCCGGATGTGCCCGCGCCCTCCCCCGCCGCCGAGCCCCTCCGCCCCGGGCCGCGCGCGGTCGTGGCGCCTCGCGGCCAGCCCTCGGAGCCGCGGGCGCCGAGGAGGACGCGAGCGGAGCCGCCGGCCTCCAGCGGGAGGGGGACGCCCGCTCCGGGAGGGGTGGGAAAAGTGAACTTGAAGGTGATGCGGAGACGGATGCAGAGAAGACGGCCCCTGCGCGCGAGGCGGGCGCCGGAGCTGGCGCGGCGGGCCCGAGCCGCTCCGCGGGCGCGGTGGCGGGGGAGTCCGCCGGGAGCGAGCCGCGGGCCAGGCCGGCGCGCGGAGCCGCGGCGCAGGATGCTCCGGACCCGCTCGCCCGGCGGGATGCGGGAAGCCAGCGGCAGCCCGGCGAGCTCCGCTGCAGCCCCACGTTGCCTAGAAATGGATCACCTAGGAGAAGCAAGTCCGCAAGAGAGCGGTGCTGTCAGGCGGAGAGGGGAACCGAGAGAGGAAGAGCTTCTAATAACCACCTCCTCCCCCTATCTGCAATACAAGGGAGAAACAAAACCGCGCTCTAAATTCCCTGGGAATCTTCACCCGGACTCAGAAAGGCAGGACTCGAAAGAGAAGGCGGTGAAGTCCCCCACCTGCCTTGATTTTTTTTTTTTTTCGAGGTTAAAAGCAACCTAAAAAAGCCACCCCACTTATTTAACCTTGCTATCCCCCAACAGGTATCGGACTTTTTTTCTAGTCTTCGTCTGGAATTAGACACGTTGGCTGAGAACAAATTAGGGACACCTAGTCACTTAGGGAAAAGAAGACCTAGAAAGCTTTTTAATGAGATTTCAATTATAAAGTTATAAAAAGCTGAGAATGTGCTAATTACCTTTTAAACACTGGGATTTATTTTTTCGGGTTTTTTTTTTTCATTCTTTTTCAGTCTCTCCTTTTTTTTTTTTTTTTTAAGGCAATCAGAATACTGAAAGAACTTGAAAAGGGACAGTCTTGAGATTTTAAAATATAGCTAATAATATTAAAGTCAACAAAACAAAACAAAAAAAAGTCTCGGTGGTCAAAATACTGCATTTAGTTAATCACCTGTGCATTTAAATCGCCGTGGGGAAGCTCCTTGCTGTCCTTGGGAAAGCTGCAGATGCAGCGTCAGGCAAGCTCCCGGCCCTGGGAGAAGGGACTTTGTGTAAGCCTTGTCCCTCCCTGCTCCTGGTGTCTTCTTCTGATGACTAGTTTACATCCTTACTGCAGAAGGGGGAGCTCCGTTGGCTCCTAAGTGTGTAACTGAGGTCAGGTATTAACAGCTGTGGTACTGTTTCAGTTGCAATGGTAGTCTTCTGGGAATCTTGTCACCTGGGGGATGGATCTCACAACCCACGTTCCAAGACTAACTGATCCTTCTTTCCTGTTCCCCCACCGACCCCCTTTTCTGACATCATGGTGATTTGGCTTAGTTGCCCATTCTCACCTCTGCTGCATCCTACCCTTCCTTCATCTTGTAAATTCCATCCCTGGACTTGGCAGGAAGTGTTTTGTTCTTTTGGTGCTCACATCAACAATTCCTCCTGGATCGCACAGATTACCTCCCATTCAAGCTCCTCCGCACTTCGAGAGCAAGAACCTGTCGTGGGTGAAACAGCCCCTCACCTTTAAAAGTGAAAAATTCCACCCGTCTTCTGTGCTCTTACTGCAGTCCTCCTTTTTATCACAGAAAAAATCTTCTTAGAACTTAGTTCACCAACGTCTTCAGTGATGATCAGGACCTGTACACATGCTTTTGATGTAACTTTCGCAGAAAGCCCCAATTGTTGAATTTCAGATCTTTCTGAATCTAGAACAAACCAGTACTTCCAGGAAGCCACCACTGACTGTACTTCCCAATCAATGTTCATCATCTCTTCATTTCCCCTCATGAAGACACATGGCTTCTGTATGGATTATATTCATGTTATTATTGATGTCATTCTATTGTTCAAAGCATTCTAATGCACTTTCATGAATGTTGTTGCAGAAAACAAATTTTTAAAAATGGCTGTATTTTCACACAGCACTGTGGGTGGTTTCAAAAGCTAGTGACTCACTGTGTATTCCATCAAGAGAAATTGTGAGGCCATTTGAGATGGACACAACAAAATCTTATCTTAGAATGAAAGATGTAGGTGGAACTGTCAATAATTGTGTCATTCTCATCTTGATAGGTGTTGTTCTTGGATATAACTAATAGCTAAATATAGTCATGTTCAAATAATCTATCAGAAGCTTCTTTTATGTACCATACATAAAACGTTGTCATTATTCAAAAATCCTCTATTTAGTAGTTTTCTATCATAACTTCACTATGGAATAATATGGTACCTTGATGTACCTTCTGTTTCTGAGATAAAACATTGACTAAACCAACTTATGTAAAAGAAAAGATTTATATGGCTTATACTTCATGTCACTTTCCTGTCCATCGCCGAGGGAAGTCAGGGCAGTAACTCAATCAATATCCTGGAGGCCATGAAATAATGCTCCTTATGGCTTGCTCTTTGTGGCTTTCTGAGTCTGCTCTCTTAAAGAACCTAGGACAATCTTCCTGCTTACACGGCACCCTAGGCAGTGAGTTGAGTACTTCCATACCAGGCATCAATCAAGAAAATGCTCTAGAGATATGTTTACAGACCAATCTGCTGGAGGCATTTTCTCAACTGAGGTTCTCTCTTCCCAGGTGACTCTAGTTTGTGTCAAGGTAACAAAAACTGAAGTTGCACACCTGTGCTTCTCTGCAAAGAGCTTGTATGAGTACAAGTAAGTCAGAAACTCCAAAGCCTGGAATTCAATTTATCAGCTACCTATTTCTGTAAATAATTCTAACGTGTAGCCATAGTTCAGAATCACTATTCTAATATTTGGACATCTAAAAAAAAAAAAAATTGAGCAACACATCACATACCCCACCAAGACATAATGATCAACCCCTGTCAATCAAAAGAGGTCACTCAAACATGGGTTGAAGCTTTCTAAACTAAAGTATGGCATCAGCTATTGCTCTCCAATTTAGGAGCACTGTCCAAATGATTCCTGTGCCCACTGAGGACTAAGTAACTGCCCTTGTATGAATATAAATATATACACTTAAACAAAGTATAATCATATTTTTTAGAAAATTAGATTATTATAGTTACCTAGAAACAAAGATTTATGATGTGCAGAATAGATATTAAATACCAAGTGTAAAAACAGCATACTCACTGTGTTTTTGAATTGTTTATTGATGTACCGATAATTGGACCTTGTATATTAGACACATGCTAAGAAATATCTCCATCACATAACTGTATCTTTAGCTTATTCTTTTATTGTTGAGACAGGTTGTCAGTAACTTGTCTAGGTTGGGCTTGAACTTGTGCTCCTTCTGCACCAGCCTCCTAAGTAGCTACAAGTACAGATCTATACCAACAAGCCAAGCTTGGTTGTGTTTCGTAAGACTCTGCTTAGATGAGTTCTATATTGTAAATGCTGCTTCACTTGAATCAGTCATCACGTACAGGAATGGCAGATGCACGTGGCCTACTGTGCTCAGCCTTCGTCCTTATGCAGACAACCTTCATTCCCTGAAGTTCATGTTTAGGAAAGTATCAGGTGCTTAACTTTGCGGGGAATAGAAGTGAATAAAAATGGATAATTCATGGATTTTCCAACCTGAGATTCACCACTAAAGAATCATTGTGATATGTACATTAGTGACTTACAGTTTCAAAATCTAAATTATAATCAGGTTTTTGTTTGTTTGGGTGGTTGGTTGTTTGGTTGGTTGGGTTTTGTTGTTGTTAATGTTTTTTGTTTGGTTTTTGTTTTTCGAAAAGCAGAATTTCAGAAGAGTATTCATTTGTGTTGCTGGGTTAGGGCACATGCAGGCTCCTTCAAAAGCATGTTGTGTGGAAGGAAAGTGAGAGCATGGGAAGTCATGCAGTAGGTCATTCTTTCATTTTCACTTGAAAATCATCTAAGACTTCAGTGTCTTCATTTGCAAAGCGAGCTTCTTTCTGTTAAAAAAAAACAGCACTGAATTAGCTCACCTTCATCAAATTTTAAAAGCTTCAGTGATATACCAATATACAAAGTGTTTTGTTTTAACATAAATATCAATATATTTGTAAGCATTTACTTTAAAGTTAAGGCATGGTTAGCTTTCCAAATAACACTACCAAAATGTATTTGATATAATTATGTTTAGTTGTATGTTTATGGTATCATTAGCATTGTGAATGTGGGTATCTACGTAAAAGAGTAAATAAATCACAACCTTACCATCAGTATATGAAGAAATAAAAGAGCAGAATAGCCAGCTAATGACTAGTTGTGATGAAAGGAGTTACAGTTATGCAGAAATGTTCACTGTGGAATGGAAAAGCATGGCTTTCCTAGACAGAGCAGCCAAAGGAATTTTTTTTTTAACTTAACATATCATGGAAATTCAGTGTTGATGGAATTTCAGAGCCTGATTTATTCATTTTCTTGTTTTCCTCTCTAAATAAGGATAAAGAAAACTCAGTCCCAGAATTTATACCGATATTTGCTAAAAAGAAATGTAAACTTACAAAACAAAGTTTGGCTGTTGTATAGTTATTTATTTTGGTGTGTCTATAAATGTTTTGCCTGAATGTATGTATGCTCACGATGTGCACACCCACTGAGCAATAAGAAGACGTAACTCCCTAGAATAGAGTTATTGGTAGTTTTCAACTTACATGGATGCTGGGAATCAAACCACCATATGGGTGCTAAACCATCTTTTTAGCCTTATAAAACACAGTGTTTGGTTTTAATAAGTTCAAAAAATTTCTACGGAATACTTTCATGCTGGGTGTACTTTGTCATTTTCTTCAAGTTGATTACTTTCTGGTTTACAAAGTATTTTGTTAATATTTATCCACCATTTCAAAAATTATTGAATGATATTTACCTCCTTTTTTATTTCCCATCTTTTTTCTTATAATTTAAATTCTCAAAAATGTTTTTAAACTTTTCAGAGCTTTCTCTAAATGTGTAAGACTGTCTTCCTTGGGAATATTTTGAGATATAAATTTCAAACAAATTCTGTAACAGTGTTGATTATTAAACACAAGTGTTTTAGCGAATTCATTTATAAGCAAAGTTGACTCAAATGGACTGTTTAATTTCACGTATTTTTCACCATCCAAGGGACCCATGATATTGAAGTATGAGGCATAGGGATTTATTCATATAAATACAAGTTCGAAGATCTTTCCATGTTTCCCCATATCCATTGTCTGACATCTGTGCAGTTTCACAGGGAATCATAGTACACATGAATTAACTGAAGGAAGGAAGGTGATGACCTGGAACCTAACCAGGACACTTCTGAGACTGCCCCTCACTACATTTTATCCTGTCCCCACAAGATGGCAGCCATGCCTGATGCTGATATAATCAGCTTACGTTTTAAGTGTCCCAACACTAGCAGATTACCAGAGTATTAGTAACTTGTACTAACCAATTTACAATGAAGTAAACTTGGTACTTTAACTAATTTTTGTTTCAGTTACTTGATTTCCTGCATGCTTTATTTTTTCTTCATGGAATTCTTAGTTTTCTAGTAGGAAACCCATTTGATTTATTTTACTCATTAGCCATGTACCACTCTCTCCTGTACTGAAAGGTACAGGACATGAGGGCATTTTTTTTTTATTTCAATTAAAATATGTTGTGTAAATTTGAAAAAAAAAAAAAAAACAAGGGTGTTTTAACTGTTTGATTTTTCTAAAGAAGAAAATGTTACAATGTTTACATAAGAAACCTCACTCTGCCATGGAAGGGAAAGAATGTTTTTACAATATGACAGATTACTCTTCTGAGGCATGTTAGTTGTGTGCCATGACAGGTCAGCTAAAGTCTAAATGAATTCATAATGCCAATGACATAAGTAATTATCACTATAATTTCTATAGTGGAAAGCAAATGCCATCAAATAATAGCTGTTTTAATTGTTAAAAGAAAAACGTTCTATGGACATTAATGACATGTACTTGAAGTTTGCTTGTGCACTATGCTTCAGATATTAAATATACATTTTAGCTCAAAGATATTGTATATTAAAACAGCACAAATAATCAAGAAAATCTAGGTATATAAATAAAATCTGTTCTTGTTAGATAGTTAATCAGTTATGGTTTATGTCTATAGACTACAAACGTGAAGTCATAAAACCTTTGAAACATATAATTTCAATTCTTAATCAGCAGATACACAATCCATTCAGACCTTAAAAAGAAAAGTTCTTTGCTGCACAATATTCCTAAAAGTCACTCATTAGCCATGTGCCACTCACTAAATTTCTGTGTTTTATTAGCGATGTGTATAAATGGAGAAAACATTTAATGAACAAAATGCTAAATAAAAATGGTTGAATAATACTCATGTCGCATAATAGTATCATCTTAATTCATGAGTAAATAAACAGATTAATCGCCAAGGTCAGAGTGGTCTAGTTACATGATCATCTCACCTGCTCATCACTCCCTTATTTACCGGAAGAGTAGATGCTATATACTTGATCTAAAAAGGAGGAAAGATATTTTCAAAAGTATCTCTTAAGAGATGTCAATAAAAATAATCTCAGCAACATAAATCCATATATGAATCTCTGTCTAAATTTAACTTGAACTATTTTCAGTTTGGCTTATATGACCAAAGAGAATAAAGGGGGAAACATTGAATTTTAAGTTAATTCTCTTAGAATTAATTTAAAGTTTGCAAATATTAAGTAAGTTTTAGTGTATCATTTTATTTTCTATTATTTCTTTTTTCAATTTTTTATTACATTTTATTTTTATATTTACAGTTTATTTACTTTGTATCCCAGCTGTAGACCCCTCCCTCATTCTCTCCCAATCCCACCCTTCCTTATACCCTCATCTCCTCCTTGCCCCTCTCTAAGTCAACTGATAGGGGAAGTCCTCCTCCCCTGCCATCTGACCTTAGCTTATCAGGTCTCTTCAGGACTGGCTTATTTCTAAAGTGCTTATGCTATAGTACTTTTTATTTAATACAGAAAGACATAATACAAATTAGATATAGCGTCAAAGATGTGAGAATGAGACAGTACTCCCAAATTATAAAAAGTTAGTGTCTGTAAAAAACCTGAGTCAATGTTTCTCACAGTTGACTTTGCTATGGTTTAGAATAAGAGTCAGTTTCCATCAAATTTCCTGTGCTAGAAGCTTGGTCCCCTAGCCAGGTGAGGTAGAGCACAACTTTAATCTCAGCACCGGGGAGACAGATGCAAAAGGATCTCTGAGTTGTAGGCCATCTGGTCTACAGAGTAAGTTCAAGGACAGCCAGGGTTACACAGAGAAATTTTACATCAAAAATTTAAAAAGAAAGAGAGAGAGAGAAGAAGAATACTTGGCCCCCAGCGGGGCATTACTGAGTAATGAGAAACCAAGAGATGGAGCCAAGTGTGAAGTCCTCAAGTGTCCAGCTGGAACAAGCTCTTCCTCTTTGAACATTAGCTCAGAGCACCATTGCACACTCATGCTCTGAAGACACAACCCCAGAACCAGAAGCCAAAGCCAACTTCTCTCTGGGAGTCATTGCTGCAGCTCTTCAACCACAGTGACTGAATCTGACTGGATTGGCCTTGAGGAAAACTCTCTTCTGAAAAAAAAAAAAAAAAAAACACCAAATGAAAAATTTGGTACCCACAAAAGTTTCCTTACATATACATAAATAATGGACATTATTTATATATTTTGTATATCAATATTTTGTATATCAACATTTATATATGTATACTTACAGTTAAAAAATAGTTAATTTTCATTTATAAAGCAAAAAAATTATTTTCTTGACATAGAATATATCAAATATACTTACGTGTCTACTTCCATTTTTACATTTGCAATAAGCTTCCTTTGTGACTCTGAAAATACACTTTCTAAATCTCAAACGTAGAACAATTTTTATTTTGTTTTTGTTTCTCTGTATTCTGTTTCTGGATGCTTGTATTAGTGTGATTTCTAATCTGTACACTGATTTTATATATATAAATATTTTGTGAAAAAAGCAAAAATGTATCTCTCACCAATAAACTTGTTTTATTTTTACAATATTATAAACTACAACTTGCTGTTGATTAGAATGAAAAATAAGCCAATAAGAATATCATTGTAATTGTAATTTTAACAAGGAGAAACTGATAAATATTTATACAAATAGATAAGTAGGTAGGGAGACAAATATCTTTGAACCAATTAGAGAGCTAAGTAGTAAAATAAACAAAATAGATAAATAAATAAAAGAAAAAAAGGAAAGAAAAAGAGTTGCAGAGAACAGCAATCCAACCCAACCTGAGATAGGAGAATAACACTGTGTAGGGAGAGGAAAAACTTCTGTACAAGCAGAAAAGAAAAGAAAAAAATCAGTAACATTTTAATGATTTGTCAAATATTGATTTGGTAAGGACATTGAAATTACTGAGAATCCACACAGTGGTATTTATGCTCAAGCACAGACCCTTTTATATGTCTCCACCAGGTGGCCATAGCTAAGATGAGGGTGGAGAACACTGCAGTGCTAAAAGCATGATCAAAGAGAAAGAACTGATTATAAATAAACAAACAAACAAATAGATAGATAGATAAATAGATAAATAAATAAATGCAGGATCAAATTATAGGGTTTTTTTGCGGGGGGTATTGTTTGTTTGTTTCTCTTTATTAGCACTTTTTCTGTAAGTAGAAGTTTTAAACACTAGAAGAGAAAAACCAAACTGTCTTATGTCCAGAACACAGCAAAAATTTTAGATAGAAGCAAATCATAACAGTGTCTATGGAAGGTTAATAAGCCCAACACCCTCATAAGCACCAAGAAAACATTTCTGTTTGAGGGGAAAGTGGATAAATCAAAATTTTAATATCATAAAAAGTACGAACTTGCCAAAGGCAAGGTTGGAATAACTATATTTTTTCCTGTTAAATATCTTTTGAGGAAGCAAGTGTGAGCATGGATTTCACCAGTAGGCACAGAGGCAAACTCATGGTTCTCTCCTAATATTGAAGCTGAGCCCTCCAAGCCAAATCTATTCCTTGCCCTCACAAAGAATACCACAATGGATAAGCCATAGGTGTTGAATATTTTGGAGAGGAAAGAGTAGAATGAGACCTTTGACTTAGCAGATTGTTATATAATTTCTGAAAGTGCTATATGGAGAAGAATATCAGAAATGTCCTCTACTGTCACAGAGAGTAATGTAGTTCAGTGATGCCTGTGCTGAAGAATAAGAGCTAGAAGATAAATAAAATACAAAATCCATTCCCTGGCGTTTAATTGGGCACATCTGTATTTTTTTCAGCAACAAAGCAAGTGCCAGACCACATTACAAGGCAAACCCTTCCTCAAAAATATTTATCTATCTATATATCAACTATCTACATCAATTTATCCTTTATCTATAGTCTACCTACCTATCCATAGCTCTATCCCTCCTTCCTTCCTCTATCTCCTGCCACTCTCACTATTGAATATACTAATACGTTAGCAATCAGTGTAGTCTGCTATTTATCTCCAGGTGTGACATATCACTGAATGGACAAGGAGAAAGAAGAAAAAAATGGTCACACATGGTTACCTAGGATCTCGGTGATTACTCAACTTTGCCTTTTCTCAAGATGCAAATAATCTGAGAAGATGCTAAACTATTTAGGAAGCAAAAGTCTTATTGAAGATTGGCTTCCATGATGCATCTCCCATGGTGTGGCTTTATAGTGATACAACTCTTCAAATTATCCTCACACAAGGTTCATTAAGCAAATAAACACATTGGTTCACGAAGATGGAGTATGGTACATAGTCATTGCTTTGGCATGTCATTAAATGTCCTCTGTGGACTGAACATATCTATTACAACTCACAAGAAAAATGTGAGTAGAATACAACTTTAAGAAAAAAGTACCTCTACACATTTCCCCCTACAAATGTTCTAGACTTCAACTAGTGCTGTTCCTCATTTCAGCATTTATTCTAATCTTTTTGAAATTATATTTTCATATTAATTATTCACTTTGTATTCCAGCTGTAGCCCCTGCCCTTGTCCTCTTCCAATACTACCCTCTCTCCCTCATCTCCTCCCATGCCCGTCTTCAAGTCCACTGATAGGGGAGGTCCTCCTCCCCTTCCATCTTACCCTAGCTTATCAGGTTTCCTAGGGAATGGCTGCAAATTGTCCTCCTCTGTGGCCTGGAAAGTCTGCTCCTCCCTCAGAGGGGTGTGGCCAAAGATCCAGGGACCGAGTTCATGGCAGAGACAGTTCCTGTTCCCCCTAGTAGGATACCCAATTGGAGACTGAGCTGCCATGGGCTACGTCTGAGCATGGGTTCTAGGTTACATCCATGAATGGTCTTTGGTTGGAGTATCAGTCTTAGAAAAGACCCCTGTGCCCAGATATTTTGGTTCTGTTGCTCTACTTGTGGAGCTCTTGTCATTCTAATCTTAAATGAAAGGAGCAAATAGAAAAACAAAACAAAATAAAATAATATCCAGAAAGAAAAGCCATCAAAAAATAAATAGCAACAATGATGAACAATGATAACAATTAATAGAACTCTAAAAATTATCATTTAGAAGATTATTACTGGATGAAATTATTATAAAAAAACAGTGGAATGGAGATAAGATACATAAACATAAAAAGACATTCTGTTGGGAAAAAGTAGAAATATATAGTGAACTCATTTTTCCTGAAATTGACAAATGAGAAGAGCAAACTATATTGCAAAGAAGGAAGAATTACTTTAGTGATCTGCCCTCAATATCTGAGGGAAAGATTCATGAACCCAATTCATTAATAAGAATTATTTAACATGAATAAATATTTAAAAATATTGTTCAGTTCTTACAGAAGTTGTGGGACAAGGTCAAATGACAAACTCACAATGTTAAGGAGAGAATAGATAAACAGAGATGCTAAAAAGCTGGAAAAAGCATATGAGAAGTAGACATACTTAGACAAAGACAAGAAACTAGGTATTCATGGTCAATATTTTTATATTTTTAAATTTAAATTCAAAAATTAAGTAGACAAATACTAAGATATATTAAACCCTGGCTTTGAAAAAAAAGTAAATAGCTAGATTTGAAATCAATCTGAAAAAGAAGAAAAAAAATCATATATAGGAAAAAATAATTGCAATGTATTTTTTATTCGAAATATGCAAGAAGAGCTGTTAATTAATTGACCCTCTAGCTGCTTCTCTCTCTCTCACCCAGAAAGAAATTTGTTGCCTAGGACCAAAATTGACACCTGACTGACCTGAGTGTTAGAGCCTGGGAAACAGGTGAAAACTAAGTCCAGCCTTCCCATCAGTGATGGCCACTTTGAACTATGGTACCATCTAGGACGCGCCTTTGCAATTCATATGTAGGCTAGGAAAAATTGCCTGAACACTACAATCTGAAAACATTAAGAGTTAGAAGTTGTCTTTGTTGCCTTATTTAATGGACAGAGGACTCTATCCCTTTTACTTCTAACTTTGATGAAATGTCTCTGTTGATATTTCAAAAACAAACAGATCTCTCTCTCTTCAGAACCACTATCACGCTATACATGGAGGGTTTCTCTTCAAATGAAGCTCCCTTTCAGACTGGAAAGGCCTGTTCCCTACTTCAGGATGGTATTAGCTAAGAAAGCTTCACTGAAGGGTGATAACAACAAGAAATGATACATGACAAAAAAATGGAATTCACAAATTAGAGCTCAAAGCCAACCCAAAACTACACAGAAACAAAAACCCAATAAAGTCAATTTAGAAAACAAAACTTAATGGAATTCACTTATAAAACCAGAAATTATAAAGATTTATGTTAATGCCAAAGATGTTTGATGTTAGATGACAAAATCTGAATTCATTGAAAGAGATGACAGTGGGCCGAAATAGTGAAATAAAAAGAAAATTAAAAGGTAGTATTTTTTTTTCTTGTAAAAGTATTTTGAAGTAGTTTTAATTTGCATTCATAAAGATGTTGAACACTTTTTTAAAATTATTGCCTGGCCATTTGTTTTTCTTCTTTTCATAACTGTATTTAGTTCCAAAGCCCTTCTTTAAATTGAGTTTTGTCTTCTTGGTGTTTAGTTTTATTTTTGTTTGTTGTTATTGTTTTAGACATTAATCCTCTTTCATATGTATAACTGCCAAAGATGTTTTCCCACTCTGTTGGCTTCATTTTTACTTTGTTTTTGGCATCCCAAGCTACACAGAAGCTTTTTGTTTGATTAGGTCCTATTTGTCTATTGCTGGTCTTGTCTCCTGCATTTTCAAAGTTCTCTTCAGAAAGTTTCCCTGGCCAGTTAGTTGACAATAGGCTCTACTTTTCCCTCCTATCAATTTTTGGGTATTAGGTATTTTGTTGAGTTCCTTGATTCATTCTCAGGTAAGTATTTTTGCAAAGTAAGAGATAAGAGTCTAGTTTCATTCTTCCAAAATGAGCTTTTCTGTTTGGTCAGTACCAGTGGATAAAGATGCTGTCTTTTTCTCAAATGAATATTATTGACATCTTTACCAAATATCAGTTGGTTGTAAAGGTTAGTACTTAGATTTTCAATTCTGTTGCACTGATTAATGTAGCTATTTTTATGCCAGTACCATGTGGTCTTTATTAACCTGGCTCTGCAGCATAAATTGAAATCAGGAATGGTGATGATTCCAGCAGTGTTTTTTTATTTTCAGGATACCTCACACATATGTGGGCAATTAGTTTTGACATGAACAGTAAGAAGACACAAAGGCAAAAAAAGAAATTTCCATAAATATTTTAAGAACATTTTATATATCTATTAAAAATTACAAAACTGGATCATATAAATAGTATTTATTTTCACATAAATTTAAATGAAAGTGGAATGGAAACCTAAGGAAAGGTCCTAAAACCAAAAGAATAGATAAAAAGTTAAGAAAAAAAAACTTATTTATACTGATCTTGGCAACATTTCGTTACTTTATAAATAAAATGTCTCATATAATCTAAATAATTCAGTCTTGACAATGGTTTGTAAAATTCCCAACAGAAAGCAAACACAGACAAAAAGGACTTCACCAAACTCTGAGGTTTCAACATAGCAAACAGATGTCCTCACAGTATTTAGGAAGTCTCCCCACATGCATTGACACAGGACTTGGATGATCTCACCAGGCAGGCTCTTCACTGAAGACTAGCTCTCATAATTTGGGAAGAAGCCATGTAAGAAAAAGCAATGAAGAGTCATACCTAGTTGTAACACAAACAAATCACAACAATGAGCAGTATGCCATGATACCCTGAAAGGTGTAATAGTGGCACTTATATTCTGGGAGGTAACAACAGTTTCCTAATGAACTTAAGGTCCACTCAATGAGGGGGAATTTATGCCTGGCACTGTAAATTTAACCACCATGACCAGTGACGCCATTGCTCCTAAAACAGAACGTACTGCTGTCCATTTTACTCTCCATGTGAATTCTAAGTAATTATCCTTATACTCAGAGAAAACCTCTTGCCCCTCATCAAAGAACCATATTTTTCTGTGGCAGACAGAGCCCATTACAGAAAGCTATAACTGTTCAAAATTCAGAGAATATAAAGTGCCCATTCTCAGCTAATATATCCACAACACAGCCTCTACATCTATGATGCAGGGGAACATAATACAAGACTGGATATTTTGATCGTGTGAGCTGGAGTACAGGGAGATCTGCTGTGAAATAATCTCCTGAAAAAGATGACGCAAATTTGGCAGAGAGCAAGAACTAGTATATCAGAAAGTTTGGATTGATGAAGGGAAGAGGGAAATGACGTAATCATATTATAATCTCAAAAAATATAATACAAATAGGACATGAAGGAGGGGAGATTTAGAAGAAGTTGGGAATAAATCTGATCTTAATAAGTTGTATGAAATTCTTTTTATATATGTGTGTGCACATCAGTGTGGAGGCCGTGCAATAGATCACAAGAGAGTGAAAGCAGAAAAAGGGAACACTTTCAGAAATGTGTATTAGCATAGTCATTATGTAAAACTTTGTGGAGGATCTTTTAAAAGATAAATATAACTGCAATAGAATTGTAGTTACCTGCAGTTCAAGAAGGGAGAGAATATGGAGAATATACCAAGATTATGCTACAATATAAGCTGTGAATTTTACAAATCAATAATTTTTAAGTATCCTTACACCACACTAAACAAATCTATAAATTTCATGAATATCTTAATTTATTTTATTTATGTAAAAACATATACATATACATATTTATATACATATACACACATCTTTATGTCCAACTTAAATTTAAACAAAAATTATTTTAAAAGAGAATCATACCAATTTACAAATGAAGTTGTAAATTTCAATATTTGTCTCAACATAATGAAGTAATATCCTTCTCAACCTGAAGTTAATAAAGCATCCTGCAGCTCTCTTCCAGGAACTACCACGCAGTCCCTCCATGATTCCAGCTACTGCCACTCAAGGCCTATCTATAGAAACTCATGAGCCTTCCACAGACTTTTGGAGGTTTATAGTAAGAATCTCCTAAAGATACAGAGAATCACACTTTGTAGTTACACCTCTCTATCAAGCTAATTCTGAATCATCTCTGATGTCCCAACTCACACATTAAAACAGTTGCCTCAAGACTGAATCCCAAAAACCATTCAAATGATCAACCTGACAAGTTCAGGTACCAGAAAAAAAAAGATGAGAACATAAAGATGACAAAAATAGAAATAACAAGTTAGCAAGAAATTAGTATCCCATTATCCTGTTTTCTGAGAAAAGCATTTTAGTTAATATATATCAATGGTTTCAACATATATATATATATATATATATATATATATATTCAAAAAACTAAAATAAGATACTCATAAATTCCAGAATTAAGACAGAATTCAGTAAAGACAGAATTTCTAAAGAAAAACCAGGGAAATAAAACTTAAAATAAAATATTTAGTTAGTGAAATAAAAATTCAGTGCAAAGCCACACCAAGAAAATAAGTCAAATGGAAGATAGGTTTGAAGATTAGGTTGGGATTTTGAATCTCTCAATTAAAGAAAATTAAATCTTAAAAATAATGGAATATGCAGGAAAGTTGTGCTATTATGAGAAGGCCGAATCTAATGAACACAGATATAAAATTAAAAATCCAGATCAAGATCACAGAAAAATATATTCAACAAAAAATATATATATAAATTATACAAGAAAAACTACAAAGTCTAAGTGATGAAATGACCTTTAAGGCACAAAAGCCATTTAGAACACACAATGGACAGGGCCAGAAGAAAACTCTCCATGCCACATAATAGGCAAAACACAAACTATACACATCAACAACCACAAAAAGATATTGAAAACTGTAAAAGAGAAAACTCAAGACACATAAGAATAGGACACCTGATATTTCAGTGTTGACTTTTAATACCAAGAAATCCTGGACAGATGTTCTACAAAGTATCAAAGACCACATATACCAACACAGACTATTATACCCAGCAAAACTAGCAGGTATAATTGAAAAAGAAAGAAAATTTCTGTGATAAAACACTTATCTAAGAAATTCATGAACAGCTCAGCCTCCACGTGGGTTCCCTAGTAAGTGGATGAAAGGTTGTCTCTGACATGAACTCAGTGGCCAGCTCTTTGATCAGACCACAGAGAAAGAGGATGCAGCCAGTCCTGATTAGATCTGATAGGCTAGGGTCAGATAGTAGGGGAGGAGGACCTCCCATTTCAGTGGGCTAGATGAGAAGCATAGGGGGAGAAAAGGGAGAGAGAGTAGAGCTGTGAAGGGATGAGGGAGGGCACTATAGCCAGGATACAAAGGGAATAATTATTATAATAATAAATAGATAGAGAAAGAGAGAGATAGATAAAATGAAACAACAAAAAAGAAATTTTGAACACTAAACCCAATTTGAGGAAAATTCTGTAGTTAATTGTTCAGCCTGAAGAGAAAGTTAAGCACACCTCTTGTTGTTTACTAATATTTATTATTGATGTATTTTTTAGTTAAACAGTGCTTATTCCTAAACCGGCTGTATACCCAAATCATTACAGAGAGACTAGGGTTTATTTAGTTAACCTAGAGCACATGCTGGCCAATAGTTACTCCATCCTAAACCTCTAAGCCCACATAGTTTCCCCCATTCAGATTTCCAACATTGTACTTGCTTTTAGTCATATTTTAGATCTATTTCATCTCTCCTCATGGTTCCAAGTCCTCTCCTCTCAGCTCTCTTTTCTCCATCACTTCACCCACTTGTTTCCTTCTCCTTCCCTCCAGACCAGGATATCCCACCCTATTCTCTCCGTTGCTCAGCATAGTGGCAGGTTGATTTATTGACAATATGGAAAACAAATGGTGGCATGTTTACACAATCTTGAGACAGGTGAAGCTTAGATATAACAATGCAATGTCCAGATTGAAACATAATAGTGGGGTAGAGAAATAAACATTTGAATGAACAGGCTAAATTGCATACATTCCACAAGAACATTATACCAACACAGAACAAATAGGGCATAATGAGTAAATAAAACATTCCATAGAAATTAATCAAAAGATATCTAAAAATATAACATCACCACAACAAGGTAACTAGAAGTGATACACACTGGTCAATGATAACTCACTGCTAATGAGCTCAGTTCTCTCCAAAATAGACACAGGCTACCAGATTAGTTTAGCAGAAGGGACCCACTGTTTGTAGTGGTTCACACTGGCAAGATTTGCTTAAGAAGGTGGAGGCAGAAGGATGACTTCAAAGCTAGCCTGGCTACACAGTCATGGTCATGAACACCTTTAATCTCAGCACTTGGAATGCAGAAAAAGACAGATTCCTGATTTTGAAGCCAACCTTGTCTGCAGAGCTGTTGGACAGCCATGGCTACATAGAGCAGCTCAGTCTCAAAGACAAAACAAAATAAAGCAAACAGGAGCCATCTTTCTGCTTTCTTCAATAAACACAAATCACTATGAAAGAAAGGCATCTCCTTAAGAGAAAAAAAAAATAGAAAACAAAAAACAAACAAGCCCAGGAAAATGGAATTAAGAAATGAGCAAATGTGTTAATCCTCTATCTGTTGAAATAAACTCAGAACCCATTAAACATGTCATATTCATTGAAGATAACACCCACCAACAGGATATTAAAATATGGAATATATATGCTCCAAATTCATAAAAAAAATATAGCTAAGTCTACAATCATAGGATTGCCTTAACACAATAATTTAGTGCATGATTCTAATACCTCATTCTCATAAAACTGAGTTATTCAGATGAAAACGAATCAGAGAATATTTAGAGTTAAAGAATTTAAAAGACACCCAGGGACAGTGGCACATGCACATAATACCAGCACTAGTGGAGGCAAAGGCAGCCAAATCTCTGTGAGTACAAAACCAGCTCTACAAAGTAAGTCCAGAACAGCCAAAGAGCTACACAGAGAAACCCTGTCTCAGAAAACCAAAACAAAAACAAAAAATTAAAAAGACAACTATAGAACCCTTCATAAAAACATTAAATAAAATAATAGTTTCTGATTTGAAGCTCTTGGAACCCACTCCCGAATTTACTACATAGTAAAATGAAAAAGAAGTCTCAACAAATAGGAAAACTGAAATAAAATCCTGCATTCTATTTGGTCACAAAAAAGCAGATCTAGATATCAAAAGCTGGAGAAAGTCAAGATGAAAGAAAATTGAAAATACCCAGAACTGAATGAAAGTTACAAGGCAATATACCAAAATCTATGGGAAAGAGGGAAGTCAGTGCTAAGAGGTAAGTTCCTACCACTAAGTGCTTACATAAAAAATATTGAGAGATTTCATATTAATAACCCAATGGTACATTTGAAGGTCTTAGAAATACAAAATAACAACAAAAAATCAAGACCCCAAGATAGTAAAAAAAAAATATATTAAAACTAGAGCTGAAATTAATGAAATAAAAATAAAAACAAAGAATCAATTAAACAAAGAGTTGCTTCTTTGAAAATATTTACAAACTTTTAGCAGATTAAATCAAAGAAAAAAAAAGACCCACACACAAAACACCAGATATGAAAATTAAAATGTTAGGAAAGACATTGAGAAAATTTATATGTTCCTACGGACATATTTTATAAACCAATATACCACTAAACTAGAAACTATAAAAGGAATGGTTGAAATTTTAGATAGGTATGCTCCACCAAACAAATCAAGTAAATTACTTTAATGGACCTATTACAACCATTGAGATGTAGTAATTACAAAGCTCACAACCATAAAAAAACAAGGACCAGACAGATTCATCATTAAATTCTACCAGAACTAATATAAGCACTCTCAAATTATAACATATAACATATATAACATATAAAAAGAAAGGAATACTTAGAAACTTTTTTAGTGAAGCCAATAATTGCCCTCATCCAGAAAACAGGCAAATATCCCTCAAAAGAAAAAAAAAAATCCAATATTTGTGAGTAATATAGAATCAAAAATTCTTAAAAAAAAAAAAAAAGCTGAATACAGTGACACACACCTATAATCCCAGCACATGTGGTAATACACAAAAGCAATCATAGGCCATGCCCATTGTCAAAATACAGGACAACACAGGGGTTGGCCTGGGCCCCCGCTGAAATAGTAACTTTTCTACCCCTAAAATGATTACCTTACAATTTTTCCTTAACGAAGGAACTTGAGCAGCTGGTACAAAAGCAGCAGCTGCAGTCACAGCATATAGGTGGGTCCACCAGCCCAGGAGTTCCCTTATTTTTGTCATAAAAAATAAATCAAGGGAGGATGTTAACACATTTAAGAGTGGTGAGTAATTCAACCAGTGGATCCTTTACACCCTATAATTCCTTTACCTAATTTGTTACCTTATCCGTGCCCAGTGATAGTAATTGATTTAAAAGTTTGTTTTATTCACAATCCTTTTGCATGATCAGGATAAGTAAAGGTTTGTTTCTCAGTACCTACTTATAATAATAATGGTCCAGTAAAAAGATACCATTGGAAACTGCTTCTACAGAGAATGTTAACTAGTCCAACTTTATGTCAACATTTTGTGCAACAACAGCTAGAAATAATTCATGGACAAATTCTTCGATCCACTATTTATCATTACACAAATGATATTTTGTTGGCTGATTCTGATGCAGGGACTGGAAAGAAAATGTTTAAGCAAACAAAAACAATTCTGACATGTCGGTGGTACAGATTGCTCCTAAAAAAACACAGAGATGATACTCTATTAACTATTTGGGTTATAAAAAAAAAAAGCTAACAACAAAAGTCATAGATCTATATAGCTCAGTTGCAAACTCCTAATGATTTTCAAACATTAATGGGAGATATTAATTGGTGTACAATTAGATTAATTACTCAGGAGTAAAGTAATTTGTTTCAAACCTTACAAGGAAATTTGGACTTAAACAGTGCAAGATTCTTAACAGCTAAAACAGAAAGAGAGCTAACTCTGATAGAAAAAAGACTCTTAGAAGCATATGTGAATTGAATAGATCCTAAAGTTGATGATATTTGGTTATTTTGCCTTGAACTCATTCTCTTACTGGTATTATTATGCAAAGGGTAGACAGCATCATAGAAGGGAGTTTTTTAGCACATAAAGCAAAAAGTTAAAGTCTTACACAGAAAATGTTTCTGAATTAATTATAAAATTTAGAATAAGACTATGTCAATTACAGGGAACAGAAGCTGCTCAAATTATAGTACCTTATATTAATGCTAAGATTATTTTATTATGGGTAATAAGATTGGAAAAGTGTTTGTAGTAACTATTTGGGAGAAATTAAAAACAAATATTCTAACAGCAAGCATTTTAGTTTTTAAAAGAATCTCTTTGGATTCACCCATGTATTATAAAGGGAATGCCAATTCCTGAAATACCTACATTCTATACTGATGCAAATAAACTTTGAATGGCAGGCTGTAAGTCAAGCAAAATAAAATAATTCAAAGTCCATATACTTCAGTTCAAAAATCAGAGTTTTATACAATCCTTATGGTAGTATTAGATTTTCCTGAATCACTTAATATAATTACTGACTCTCAATATGCAGAAAGCTTATTTTGCATATAGAAACTACCAAATTTATACTTTAAAATTCAGAACTAACCTTGTTTTTTATGCAACTACAGCAGGCAACCAGAAATAGGGTTTTGAGGTCCTTTGGCATAACGAAATTTAAAAAAAAAAAAACAGTTATTAGTAGGAAATGTGTTAAAATTCTCAACTTTTCATGAAAAATGCCATGTTAACAGTAAAGATTAAAGAAAAAAATTCTATAACTGGCAACAAATCAGAAAAATTATAAGAAAATGTTCTACTTGTTCTTCGTATAGTCAAATGCCATTATCCATTGGAACTAACCCTAAGGATACCATTAAAAAATAAAATTTGGCAGATTGATATATTTCACTTGGCAGATTTTGGAAAACTTTAGTTTGTACATTATAAGTAACATTGATACATATTCAGGGTTTCAATGGGCAACTGCTTTGCGTTCTGAAAAAGATGATTGTGTAACTATTTTTGGAAATAATGACAATTACGAGGATGCTGGCAGGAATTAAGACTGATAATGCCTCCACATGTCTGCAGTAAGATGAAACAATTCTTCGCATACTATAACATGATGCACACTGTAGGTACTCCACACAATCTTACGGGACAAGCACGTGAAGAAAAATCTAATCGCCTATAAAACAGAAAGGAAGAATAAAGATCGCCAGTGACAGATTAAATAATACTTTGATAACTTTGAATTTTACGAGTGTTAATAGAACATTAAAAGTAACAACAGCAACTGAGAGGCATTGGATTGTGGAAAAACTGTGGAAGTAAATCAACCTATACAGTATTAGGATATGTTGACATCAGAACTGAAACCTGCAATAGTTGAGCATTGGATACACAGTTTTGCTTATGTTTTTATAGGGAATGAAAAGATATGGCTTTCATCAAAACTTATACAGATTAAGACTGAACAGGAAACAACTCTTATAAACCTTGATTATTAATCTGAAAAACATTTACTTATTTTATTTATTTATCTTTTTAATTTCTCAATAAACACATCATATTTTAATGCTTAAAACAGAAAGGGGATATATGAATTTTTTTCAATCCAGTCATGATATGTGAATATATTTTTGTTTTAACTTAGGTGTGAGATATGGGGTTGGTTCAGATTGCCCACAGCAACGATAATTTGTCTATGCTTTGGCAGGCATGTGATTATGTTAACTGAAGATAGTTTACATTTGGAATTCTTGGGGGGGGGAGGATCTTTAGAGGGTATAAAAATGCCAGAACCCAGAGAGAGGCAGCAGCTGTTGCTCCCCTTGCTGCTGACCCTACTGCTGGTGGTCCTTGCTGCTGCTTTTGTTGTTTTCTGTCAGTTTTTGATGGTTATTGTATTGCTGGTTGTTTTGTTTTGTTTTTTAAGCAATTTTTTAATTTTTTAATATTAGTTACAGTTTATTAACTTTGTATCCCAGCTGTATCCCACTCCCTCATTCTCCCAATCCCACCATCCCTGTCATCTCCTCCCTGCCCCTTTCCAAGTCCACTGATAGGGGAGGACCTCCTTCCTTTCATCTGACCCCAGTTTATCAGGTATCTTCAGGACTGGCTGCAAAGTCCTCCTCTGTGGCTGCTTCTCCCTTGGGGGAAGTGGGGAGTCAAAGAGCCATCCATTGAGTTCATGTCAGAAATAGTTCCTATTCCACTTACTAGGGTACCCACTGGGATACTGAGCTACCATAGGCTACATCCGAGCAGGGGTTCTAGGTTAGAGCCATACATGGTCCTTGGTTTGAGAAATGGTCTCGTAAAAGACCCCTGTGCCCACATATATTTGCTCCCTGTGGAGCTCCTGTACTCTCCAGATCATAATAACTGCCCCTTCTTTCATATGATTCCCTGCACTCTGCCAAAGGTTTGTTTATGAGTCTCAGCATTTGATTTGATACACTGCTAGGTAGACTCTTTCAGAGGTCCTTTGTGGTTGTTTTAGAGATACCCTTTCAAAGAACATTAGACTTGCCCCAAGGAACTTAATGTCCCAATCATAAGAAAGCACTCGTAACAGATCTATGCCCTCTTTCCACTCTATCCTGCTTTTTCTCATACTTAGTATTGGAGGTTGGGTGAGGGGACACTGAAGGAATTGAAATGGAGATCAGTGCAAAAACAAAGAGAGAGAGAACTGAATAAAGTAGCCAAAAGTATGGCTACATGTTCTCTTTAAGTACATTAAAGTGGGTTTTGTTTTCTTTATAAACTCCTTGATTTTTTAATATGATTGTTCTTGTTAATTATGTGTTTGGGGTTGATCTAGATCACTATAATTGGACATTTCTATAGGTCTAGAGAGTTTGATGGAGGACACTCTTTTTTGGGTTTTCATGTTGCTTATGTTTTTAAAATGTGACTAGGTCATGTCGACTTATTTCATTAGTTGTGTATTTGATCTGAGATTTTAGGCTGCCTCAGATTGAGCCAGTGCAGGAGCTATATGATGATAGTTAGGCAAGGGACAAGAGGTGAAGCAATTCCTTTATTGGAGGTAGGCTTTGATAAATGGAGACTGTCATGAACATTTTAAGAAGCTTCTACATACTGAGTTTCCATGCTCAAAAGGCCTTTAGTATTAGTTATCTCTCTTCACATACCCTCTTTGCCCATATCAAATCTCATTAACACTTCCTGTTCCTTTATTTCATTTAAAAAAAGCAAATTGTGACAAATTCTTGGCTGACAGGGAGGATCCAAGATGGCGGTGACCAGCACGTACCATATCTGAGAGTCAGAGGATCTGAATCTCTGAAATTGGTATAGTTGAAACACCAATGCACCCTCTCAAATCAGTGGACCTCTCTCATCTTCCTGAAGAATACTCCAGACACCAGAGAAAGACCGCCCCAGTCTGAACTACAGACCCCAGGAACAAACAGTGAAGGTTAGAGATAAGCAGATGGCCAGAGGTTGTCCTAAGAACACATTCAACAAAAAGAAGGACATTATGGCTTCACCAACAACACCGAAAATCAATGGATACTCCAATTTATTGGAAACACAGGAAAATTGTTTTAAAGCTATGCTTATCCAATTATTAGAGGAAGCGAACAAAGCTCTCAAAGAAATAGTCACACAAATTGAGGCAAATAAAGAGGAAAGGAATAAAGCTCTCAAAGAAATACAGGTTAATATAGCCAAACAAATAGAAGAACAAGTGGCAAATAGAGAGGAAACGAACAACAAGAAAAAAGAGACCATCATAGAAAGACAGGATTCCACATTCAAACAGATGACGTTAATGGTGCAAGGCATGAAAACAGAATTAGAATCAATAAAGAAAACATAAACAGAGAAAACCCTGGACCTGGAGAATTTAGAAAAAAGATCAGAAACCACAAAGGTAAGTATCACCAATAGAATACAAGAGATAGAAGAGAGAATCTTAGGTGTTAAAGATACACTTGCAGAAATTGAAACTTCTTTCAAAGAAAAAGTAAAATTGGAAAAGTTCCAAACACAAAACATCCAAGAAATCAAGGATGCCATGAAAAGACAAAATCTAAGAATAATAAGAATAGATGAAAAAGAAGATTCCAGGCTCCAAGGTCCAGAAAATTTTTCAAGAAAATCATAAAAGAAATTTTTCCAACTTAGAAAGAGATATCCATAAACATACAAGAGGCCTACAGAACACCAAATAGACTAGACTAGAAAAGAAACTCCTCATGGCACATCGTAGTCAAAACACTAAATCTACAGAACAAAGAAAAGATATTAAAAGCAGCAAGGAAAAATCACCAAGTAACATATAAAGGTAGACCTATCAGAATCACACCAGACTTCTCAACAGAAACTATGAAAGCCAGAAGGGCCTGGGCAGATGTCATGCAGACTTTAAGGGACCACGATGCCAACCCAGACTACTATACCTTGAAAAGCTTTCAATCACCATAGATGGAGAAAACAAAATATTCCATGCCAAAACTAAATTTAAGCAATATCTACACAGCAACCCTACAAAAGATACTAGAAGGAAAACCCCAATTCAACAATAACAACTACACCCAAGAAAATATAGGATACAGATAAGTTCACAACAAAATATTTAAAAAAAAACAAGCATTGAAACACATTAACGCCACCAACTCCACAACAAAAGGAAATAACATTCATTGGTCACTATTATCTATCAATATCAATGGGCTCAGCTCTCCAATAAAAAGACACAGACTAACAGAATGGTTGCAGAAACAGGATCCAACATTCTGCTGTATCCACGAAACACACCTATGCAACAAAGATAAACAATTCCTCCAAGTAAAGAGCTGGAAAAATGTTTTTCAAACAAATGGACCCAGAAAATAAGCTGGGGTAGCGACCCTAATATCTAATAAAATAGACTTTCAACCAAAATTAATCAAAAAAGATGAAGAGGGGCACTTCATTCTCATCAAAAGAAAATTCCGCTAGGAGGATATAAAAATCTGAATATCTATACCCCAAATAAAAGAGCACCTACATTTGTAAATGAAACATTATTAAAGCTGAAATCACATGTCAATCCCAACACCTTAATAGTGGGAGACACTCCACTCTCAGGAAGGGACAGATCAGCTAGACAGAAGCTAACTATGGAAATAATGGCATATATAGAGGTCTTAAATCAAATGGACCTACAAGATGTCTACAGAACTTTTCACCCAAACTCAAAAGAATATACATTTTTTAGCACCTCATGGAACCTTCTCCAAAACAGACCATACAGTCTGCAAGCCTCAGGAGATATAAGAAGATTGAATTAATCCTTTGTATCCTATATGACCACCATGGACTAAAGCTGGACCTCAACAACAGAAATAGCAAAAAGCCTACACACTCTTGGAAACTGAACAACTCACTACTCAATGACAGATTGGTTAGGGAAGAAATTAAAGAAGAATTTAAAGAAATTAAAGACTTCCTGGAATTCAATGAAAATGAAGGCACAACATACTCAAATTTATGGGACACATTGAAAGCAGTACTGAGAGGATTCATAACACTAAGTGCCTTCAAGAAGAAATTTGAAATATCTCATACAAGCAACTTAATGGCTCACCTGAAATCCCTAGAAAAAAAAGAAGTAGGCACTCCCAAGAGAAGTAGACAGTTGGAAATATTCAAGCTCAGGACTGAAATCAATAAATTAAAAAAAAATAAAACAATTCTGTTGTAAAAGACAATATTTACTAATAATTACCTTTTAGTAAAGCTGCTGTTAATCCTAAGCAGCTGTATAACCAAATCACCACACAGACACTGGGTTTATTTAGTTAACATAGAATACAATGCTGGGCAATAGCTACTCCATCCTAAACCTCCATGCCCTCATAGTTTCCTAACATTTAGATTTTTTCCCATTATACTTGTTTTTTGTGAAATATTATGTCCAGTCCATCTCCACGAAGTTCCCAGATCTCTCCCCAGCTCTCTTTTCCAAGCTCTCCTCTCGACCCTTCTCCTCTCACTCATTTCCTGTCCTCTAGCTCCTCCCCTTTTTCCTGTCCTCTGGCTCCTCCCAGCTCAACATTGTGTCTAGTTGCTTTATTTTGGCCTGTTTACACAAGAGTTGAGACAGGATGCTTAGAATGAGTATCACAATGCAATATCTGGATTGAAGCTGGGGGGGGGAGGAGAAATCAGCATTTGAATGAACAAGGGTAAGGTGTATACATTTTTTCTTTTTTTAATTAATTACACTTTATTCACTTTGTATCCCCCATAAGACCCTCCCTTCTTCCCTCTGGATCCCACCCTTCCTCCCCCTTTTTCACGCATGCACCTCCCCAAGTCCACCGATAGGGGAGGTCCCCCTCTCCTTCCTTCAGACCTTAGTCTATCAGATCTCATCAGGAGTGGCTGTATTGTCATCTTCTGTGGCCTGGTAAGGCTGCTCCCCCCTCAGGGGGAAGTGATCAGAGAGTAGACCAATCAGATTATGTCAGAGGCAGTCCCTATTCCCATTACTATGTAACCCACTTGGACACTGACTGCCATGGGCTACATTTGTGCAGGGGTTCTAGGTTATCTCCATGCATGGTACTTGGTTGGAGTATGAGTCTCTGGGAAGACCCCTGTGTTCAAATTTTCTGGTTCTGTTTACATGATTTTTATTTAATTTTGCTAAATGGAGTCTATCAAGAAATTGTCCATTTCATTTAGATTTTCAAATTTTGTGGGCTTTTGTAGTAAGACCTAATGAGTGTTTGAATTTCCTCTATCTGTTATTATGTCTCCCTTTTCGTTTCTGATTTTGCTGCTTTGGAGAGTTTCTCTCTGCCTTTTAGTTAGTTTGGCTAAGGGTTTGTCTAAATTTTTGATTTTCTTAAAGAACCAGCTCTTGGTTTCATTGATTCTTTGAATTGTGTTGGTGTAATATTCTTTTAAAATATACACACCTGGTAACAGCAGCCTGCAAAATTAAATCAAAATGAGGTAAACAGATTGAATAGTCCTATATCCCTGAAAGAAATAGAAGCAGTCATCAAGTCTCCCTTCCAAAACAAGCCCAGGGGCAGATGGTTTCAGTGCACAAGAGCTAACTCCAATTATCTTCAAACTATTCCACAAACTAGAAACAGAAGGATCATTACCAAACTCATTCTATGAAGCCACAGTCATCTTGATACCTAAACCACACAAAGACCCAACAAAAACCCAGAACTTCAGACCTACCTCTTTTATGAAATTTGATGTAAAAATACTCATTAAAATACTTGCAAACCGAATCAAACACATAAAACACATAACGCATAAGAGATATCATCTACCATGACCTAGTAGGCTTCATCCCAGGCATGCAAAGGTGGTTCAATATACAGAAATCCATCAATGTAATCCACCGCATTACAAACTGAAGGAGAAAAAACTCATGATCATCTCCTTAGATGCCAAAAAAGCATTTGACAAAATTCAACACCCATTCATGTGTGGTCTTGGAGAAAGCATGGATACAAGGTATATACTTAAACGTAGTAAAGACAATATACAGCAAACCTATACCCAACATAAAACTAAACGGAGAGAAACTTAAATCAACACCACTGAAATCAGAGGCAAAGCAAGGCTGTCCACTCTCTCTGTATCTCTTTAACAAAGTACTTGAAGTCCTACCTAGAACAATAATACAACTAAAGGAGATCAAGGGGATACAAATCAGAAAGAAAAAAGTCCCGGCAGTGTATCAAAGCAGACGCTGAGACTCATAACCAAACTTTGGATAGAGTGGAGGGGATCTTATGAAAAAAGGGGGAGATAGTAAGACCTAGAGAGGACAGGAGCTCCGCAGGAGAACAATAAAACCAATATATCTGGGCACTGGGGTCTTTTCTGAGACTGATTCTCCAACCAAGGACCATTTATGTATATAATGTAGAACCCCGGCTCAGATAAAGTCCATGGAACCTCAGTATCCAAGCGGGTACCCTAGTAAGGAGGGAGCAGCCTTGCCAGGCCATAGAGGAGGAAAATGCTGCCAGTCCTGATGAGATCTGATAAGCAAGGGTCAGATGGAAGGGGAGGAGGACCTCCCCTATCAGTACACTTAGAGAGGGGCATTGGAAGAGATTAGGGAGGGAGGATGGGATTGGGAGGGAATGACAGAGGGATCTATAGCTGGGATACAAAATGAAGAAACTGTGAAGAATATAAAAAAATAAAAATTCAATTAAAATTCAGCACTCATTTATCATAAATGCTATTGAATTAAGAATATTTAGAAATAGACACCATTCTTCAATCTCTTCTCAAGATAGTTCACAATACTAGAAATGCATAAAATTTCTCTTAACATGCTGTTGATGAAAAAAATCTTTACACTCAAGAATTCCAAGAGTCATATGAAATGAAATGATGTTAGCCATGTCTTAAAGTGTGAACTATGCAAGACATTCACCCTATACAGATTTCGAAACATTCAACTTCATGAAGACATTTCAGGCCTATTGAAATACAGATTGGGTAAAAATATTGCCTTCTACTCACTTTCTCATTATTATACACAAAACACTGAGCTTCTAAAAATGGCACATTGCATGTTTATCATCATTAAAAGTCATGCACATATCAAGATGATCAGAAAGTATTTTTCTCATAGCTATTTTGGTTTCTATTCTCTTACATTACATTTGAAAAACTCCCTACCTTAAAAAATAGCTAATGAATATAAATGCTGTGACCTGCCTCAACATCATGGTTTGATGCATTAAACATCACTTTCTCTACTGAGAAGCTTGGTCCATATTTTTACCATGACAAACAATATCATTATGACTGACATTTTCCTTATTGCATTTTCTTTCTATCATTAATTATGACAGAATCATTACTTTGATGATAAGATGAGGAAGAAACAACCAACCAATGTGATAAATGATTGGGAAATGTTTGGAATATAAATTTACTCTAGAAGATATGTTTATCGTTATGTAGCCACCACATTAAAATAATAATCTTCAATTTTTTTTCTTGGATGAATTAAATTTCTAAACTCACATTTCAGTCCTTAAGAAGAATGTTCCCACCATTTTATAAAGTACTGTATTTAAATTACTTATTAATATTATTCTAGAATAAGCTAAATACATTTTAAAAAAGATTTTAAAATAAATAACATTCAGCTTCAAAACTGAACTTAAGTGAGACTTTTTAAAATAATTTTACAAAGAGAGATAATGTGTTATTTGTTTATTTGTCTGTATGATTTGGGGTGATGGCATCCTTGCAAAAGCTGGGATAAAGTATCAGCTTCTCTGAAGTTACAGTTACTGGAGGTTATGAAATGCCCAGCATGGGTTCCAGGAATTGAACTTTGGTCCTCTGGAAGAACAAGTGTTCTTTAATTCTGAGCTTTCTCTCTAGTCTTTTCAATTATCACCTTAACTTTTTTCAAAATTTAATAAATGTGTATGGGTATTTTTCTGCAATATATGTATGTCTGTTTACCATGTATATTCATTTAATAATTATCATTATGATTACTTGCTTATAAATATTTTCACTTATGAAATTTAAACTTATTCTCACTCAAGATGGTTTTAAGTTGATATTATTGACTAATGAGGAATCATATTTCAAATGCATGGACACAAAACTGTTAGGTTTCTAACACTCAAAATACTTCTTAGTTTTCTATGGCAAACAAATATCCATCATAAGCTATAGAAATAAGTCTTAACTGGTTCTTACTATGGTTTTAATAATTTGCTGTGGAACAAAGAAAAGATATCCACAGTTGAAACCAATAATTAAGGTAAGTTTTTAATGCATGAGGAAACCTTACTTACTATGGAAGGCATATTTTTTTTTCACCTAGTGTTAAACCAAGACTCACCTTTTCAGGTGTTTGTAGCATGTAAATATAAAATTAGTAATCTGTTAATAAGTTTAATAAGTAAATATATTTAGAATAAAAATAGATCCATAATCACTTTAATATAAAATACATTGTTAGTGATAAACTGAATTGTTAAGTTAAATTTTTTACTCTTGTAGGATTATTAAATATCAGGATGCATGAAGACAGACTTCTTATCGTAAAGTCCAAGGTTGTTGCCTATGAGGACAATTGGAATTTCTTCAAATTCTTGGCCAATTATTAATATGATTGCAGATCTCAAAAGATTATTTTGGCAACAAATTCATTTACATGTGGTTGAAACCTTATGTAAAATAAGGTGTCAATTATTTAGTTATTTCAATTATTTAGTGATATTTCAATTATTTTTTTTTATTAACATAAATAATTGAATATTTGTTAAAAAGAGGAAATCATCAAGATTTCAATTTGATGATAAACCTAACTTGAAGGAAATTCACTTTCCTTCAAGGAAAAGGAGAGGAACAGTATTCTCCTCTGTTATAGTAGAGAGAATCTCACCAGGAATTTGTCAGATTTCTGTTTTGACTTGCAATCTGCAGAGGAAGGCCATAACAAAGCCTTGGGAAAATGTGATTTTATACCTTTGGGAAAAGTAGACATCAAAGGCAGAAGTTTAGCTGTTGCTCTGTCGTGTTTCCTATGACAGATGGAATAATCTCCAGTGTCTTCTTGTACACACACGGTCATAGAGGCCAGCACACACTGTGTTTATTCACCTACCAAATACCCTCTTACTTGATTTTTGCTTTTACTTTTTTATTTAATGATCTATGGCCTACCCTTAAATTTTAATGAAGTTTTGAACATTTGAAATTTAAAATTGAAATGTAAAATCACAAAGCTTTTGTTACACATTTTAAAGGTATTTAAAGATAATTAAAATGGTAATTTATGTTAAATAAAAATTGAGGCATTGGAGAGAGCTCATCAATTAACAGCACAGGTTGCTTTTCTAGGGAACCTGAATGTCATTTATAGCTCCCACACAACTACCTTTGACTCCTATTTTAAGGGATCTGATGTCCTCTTCTGGTTTCTGAGAGTACCCGGCATGCAAGAGAAATACAGATAAACACACAGGCACAGCATTCATACATATAAAATAAACATCATAAAATGCTTAAAACCTAAAGTGAATGCTGAATTTAAATTTTCTTAAGACACAGACATTTTTTCAGATAACATTAAGGACATTTGAACACAGCAATTATTTTCTTGTAGAACAAAAATAATTTTACATTAGTATGGTTCAAAACAAAAATTAGAACTATTTTTCGGCAGAGTTAATTTGCAATAGATGTATACAGAAAAACTGAAGGACTAAATTATTTTTGAATGAGGAAAAATGTGCTTAAACATTTTGTTATTTTTAAAATTTTTTCAGTTGCATACATAAAATTTTGAAGCTATTCAGTTCAATAAGATTCTAAAATCCCAGTTGCAACTTTATAGATATTTCAGTTATTTTATTAGTTCCCTGGATTTTAAGATGTGGAACAAGACAGTGTTTATTTCTGAGACTACTAGGTATGCATAAAATGTAAATAGTAGGTTTTAATTTTTATTAATATGCTAATGATGAAGAAATCCTTACTTTATACATACTGAATTATATCTAACTTTAAAAAGATAAAAATACCTTAAAGATATTGATTTTCCTGTCAGAAAGTTTCCTGCCCCATATATTTAGACAAGTGTTCTCATTTAATGCATGTGTTACCTGATGAACAAAAAAAGGACCCACATGTTCATAATTTTTACACAGAATGGTATCTTGGAAAATATTCTTTCTTCTTACTGGAATTTATTCTAAGCAAAATCAAAACAGAAAGGCATTTGCCTTTTCAGTTTGTTCCCCTACCAGCTGGTCATTGGTTAGTTAGTGTAAACATAGTCTTCAAACCTTTCAGCACAGAGCCTTAAGGCTGATTCATGTGGTTTCTTTTGAGATGGTCGGTGGAAAGAAACTCTTTTCAAAATTTTGAACTAGGAGATTTTTCTTTTTATTTTCAAGGAATTAAAGGGAAAGAAATCTAGATCTAGGAAATTGGACACAAATAGACATAGGAGTAGTCAGTTGTTGGTCTACAAGCATTTGTGTAGAAAGTATATGTAGAAGGATTGAAATCAAGATAGAATACTATTATTTTTTTATCAAAAATACAACTGCTGAAGATTATAGTGAAGATCACAGGGCTTGTGAGCCAATCGTTGCAAAAGTCTTAGATAATTTAGTTAGCTGTTCCTTGGCATTTAAAAATGCAGATTCCAGTTTTGGTAAATTCTCCTAAGCGAATGCTCAGACAATAAGTCACCATGGCACTGGTCATGGAAAGTTGATGGAAGCTCTGAGCCCCAAGGGAAACACAATCATATTCATCTGGAAATTGAGGAATGATGATCTTAATAGCCCTGGTGCTGAGAAAGCAGGGTGCACCCCTGTGGAGTCATAACGTCTGTTTTTACCATGTCAACAAGTTTGAGCATGGCTCCTGGGTGACGCAAGCGACACTGCAACAATACTTGACAGCCAGTCAGCTGCTTATTTTCAGTTAGCAAACACATTTGCTTTATGTATTTGAACAGTTTTTAAATTGAACATCGAAGAAGCAAGTCTAGTACCCGTTACTCTACCATGGCTTGAAACAGGAAGAAATCAAGGACTTTGGGCTCATGACTAAGAAAGATTAGGTAAACATTAGATTATAAATGTCAGCAATGTTTTCCTTCCATATGGATAAACCTCCTCATTTGCCTTTTAATTTCTTCCTGTCAACAGATGTAGTCTACTTGTATTAGATTATATTTTGTCAATTTAACACAAACTAATGTCATTTGGGAACAGGAGATCTTACTGAATTTTCTCCATCAGATTGCCAATAAGCATGTTTGTGAGGATAATTTATTGCTTAATAATTGATACAGGTGGATCTAAACCACCATTGGTGGTGTCACCCCTGGGGTGGGGTTCCTGGGTGATGTAAGGAAACAAGCTGAGCAAGCAGTGGAGAGAGCAAGCCAGTAAGCAGCATTGTTCTATGGACTCTGCAATACTTCCTGCCTCCAAGGTCCTTTGCCTTTTCAGTTTCTGCCTTGGCTACCCTCACCGAAGAATTGTGATACAGATAAATCAGTAAAATAGACTATTCCTTGTGTTGCGTTTTATCAATGTTTAATCTCAGTAATAGAAACTAGCAAAGCCACTACTTTTAGCTTGTGCTTTTATTTACAGACACAATGTTCATCAGCCTTCTCCTATTCTGCTAATCTGCTCATTGAAAAATATGTTACAGACATGTTAACAGTCAGAATCTGACCTTCTGGATGAGACAAGTAATTCTGCTACCACCACTGAAAGATCATCAACTACATATGAATAGGATCTACTAAACCTGAGCAGATCCCCATCAGCTTCTGAGCAAAACAGACATAAATAAGCCTTTAAAAAAAAACATAAGAGCTCCTCAGCTGGTACTTAAGGTTATAACCAATAATAGTTAATTATTTAAGGCTTGTGGAGTGGTATCATATTTAGGGTTTCTATTATGATAAAACACGTTGCCAAAAGAAACTGGGGAGGGGAGTTTTATTTGTCTTATACTACTATATAACTGACATTCGCCCAGGAAAGTCAGGGCAAGAACCCTTGGCAGGCACCTGGAGGCACAAATTCAAGCAGACACCCTATGCTCTAAATGGCTTGCTCAGTCTGTTTAAGAAAAAAATTTACCTATTTATTTATTACAATTTTTTCACTTTGTATCCCTACTGCATCCCCCCCCCCAGTCTCCTCCAAGTCCCACCTAACCTTGCTCTTCTCCCCCTATGCCCTTTCCTAGTCCCCTGATAGGAGAAGACCTCCTTCCCTTCTATCTGACCCTAGCCTGTCAGGGCTCATCAAGGCTGGTTGCATCATCTTCCTCTGTGGACTGGCAAGGCTGTACCCCCACCACAGGAAATTGTGTCAAAGGGCCAGCCATTGAGTACATGTCAGAGACAGCCCCTCTACCCCTTCTAACCCACTTGGAAACTGAGCAGCCTATGGGCTTCCTCTGAGCATGGGTTCTACGTTATTTCCATGCAAGGTCCTTGGTTGGAGTGTCAGTCTCTTAAGGACAGCCTGGGACCAGGTTTTTTGGCTGTTTTTCTCCTTGTGGAGCTCCTGTCGCCTCCAGGTCTTTCTATCTCCCTCTTCTTCCATAAGGTTTACCACATTCTGCCCAGAGTTTGGATATGAGTCTCAGTATCCCTTTCAATACCTTAGCGGATAGTCTTCCACAGTTCCTCTGTGGAAGGCTCCTGTCCTGATCCTGTCTTCTCCTACTTCCAATGTCTATCCTGTTTGCCCTTCTGAATAAGGATTAAGCATTTTTCCTAGTGTCATCCTTGTTGTTTTGCTTCTTTAGGACTATAGATTTTAGTATGTTTATCCTTTAATATATGTCTAATATCCACTTAAAAATTAGTATATATCATATGTGTCTTTCTGCTTCTGAGTTACCTCACTCAGGATGATCTTTTCTAGTTCCCACCATTTGCCTGCAACTTTCATGATTTCCTTGCTTTTAATTGTCCAGTAGTATTCTATTGCGTAAATGTACCACAATTTCTTATCCATGTTTCCATTGAGGGACATCTATGTTGTTTCCAGATTCTGAGTATTACAAATAGAGATGCTACAAACATAGTTGAGCAAATGTCCTTATTGAATAGTATGGCATCTTTTGAGTATAAGCCTAGGAATGGTATAGCTGGATCTTGAGGAAGTGCTATTCCTAACTGTCTGAATTTGCCAGATTGACTTCCAAAGTGGCTGTACACATTTACATTCTTACCAGCAGTGGAGGAGGGTTCCCCTTTCTCCACATCGTCTCCAGCATGTGTTGTCACTTGAGTTTTTGATCTTAGCCATTCTGATGGGTGTGAGGTGAAATCTCAGGGTCATTTTGATTTGCATTTCCTGGATGACTAAGGACATTAAGCTTTTCTTTAACTGTTTCTCTGCAATTCAATATTCCTCTGTTGAAAATTCTGTTTGGATCTGTACCCAATTTTTTTAATTTGATTACTTGATTTGTTGGTGTTTAATTTCTTGAGTTCTTTATATATTCTGGATAGTAGCCCTCTGACATATGTAGCGTTGGTGAAGATCTTTTCTGTAGGCTATCGTTTTATTCTGATGCCAGTGTCCTATGCATTACAGCTGCTTTTCAGTTTCATGAGGTTCCATTTATTAAGTGTTGATCTTAGAGCCTCTGCTATTGGTGTTCTGTTCAGGAAATTGCCTGCTGTGGCAATGATGGTCAATGCTCTTCCCAACTTTTTCTTCTAACTTATTTAGTGTGTCTGGTTTTATGTCGATGTCTTTGAATTACCTTGACTTAACTTTGTGCAGGGTGATAAACATGTCTCTTTTGCATTTTTTACATGTAGACATCCAGTTAGACCAATACCATTTGTTGAAGATGCTGTATTTTTTTTCACTGTATAGTTTTGGCTTCTTTTATAAAATTAAGTTCCCTTAGTTTTGCGGTTTTATTTCTTCGTCTTCAATTCAATTCTATTGAAATAAACTGATAGAATAATAATAAAAAAAAACATGATCATCTCCTTAGATTCTGAAAATCATTTGACAAAATTCAACACTCATTCATGTTTAAAGTTTTGGAAATATCAGGGATACAAGCACATACTTAAACATAGTAAAAGAAATATATAGCAAGCCTATAGCCAACATCAAACTAAATGGAGAGAAATTTAAATCAATCCTACTGAAATCAGGGGCAAGGCAAGGCTGCCCACTCTCTCCATATCTCTTCAACATAGTACTTGAAGTCCTAGCTAGAACACTGAAACAACTAAAGGAGATCAAAGGGATACAAATCAGAAAGGAAAAAGTCAAATTATCACAACTCATAGATATATGATGTTATACCTGAGTAACCCCAAAGTTTCAACCAAAGAACTCCTTGAGCTGATAAACACCTTCAGCAAAGTGGCTGGATACAAAATTAACTGAAAAAATCTGAAGCCCTCCTGTATATAAAAGACAAATGGCTGTGAAAGAAATTAGGGAAACAATATCCTTCACAAAAGCCACCAATAACATAAAGTACCTTGATGTAACTCTAACCAAGTAGTGAAAAACCTATATGAAAACAACTTCAAGTCTCTAAAGAAAGAAATTGAAGATATCAGAAGATGGAAAGATCTCCCATGCTCATGGATCAGTAGGATTAATTTAGTGAAAATGGCCACCCTACCAAAAGCAATCTACAGATTCAATGCAATTCCCATCAAAATATGAACATGTTTTTCTTTAATTCTTTATTAATTACACTTTATTCACTTTGCATCACCCCATGGTTCCCTCCCTCCTCTTGTCTCAATCTCCCCTTCCTCCTCCCTCTGCAAGCCTGCCCCTCCCCAAGTCCACTGATAGGGGAGATGTTCTTTTCCTTCCTTCTGATCTTAGTCTATTAGGTCTCACCAGGAGTGGCTGCGCTGTCCTCCCCCATGGCCCGGTAATGCTCCTCCCCCCTCAGAGGTAGGTAATCAAAGAGCAGGCCAATGAGCTCATGTCAGAGACAGTCCCTGTTCCCATCACTATGGAACCTACCTGGACCCTGAACTACATCTGTGCAGGGTGCTTAGGTTATCTCCATGCATGGTCCTTGGTTGGAGTATCAGTCTCAGGAAAGACCCCTGTGCTCAGATTCCTTGGTTCTGTTGCTCTCCTTGTGGAGTTCCTGTCCTCTCCAGATCTTACTGTTTCCCACTTCTTTCATAAGATTCCCTGTACTCTGCCCAAAGGTTGCCCATAAGTCTCAACATCTGCATAGATAGTCTGCAGGGCAGAGCCTTTCAGAGGTCCTCTGTGTCAGGCTCCTGACCTTCCCCCTGTTTTCTCCTTCTTCTGATGTCCATCCTCTTTGCCTTTCTGGATAGGAATTGAGCATTTCAACAAGAGTCCTCCCTCTTGATTAGTTTCTTTAGGTGTACAGATTTTAATAGGTTTATCCTATATTATATGTCTATATGAGTGAATATATACCGGAACAGGTTTTTTTTTTTTTTCAGACTTTGGAAGAAGAATTCTCAATTTCTTATGGTACCAGAGCCCGCTGGAAGATTCTAAGAGTTCCTGAGTGGGGAGTGAGGATTTAATGAAATAAAAAGCACGCTACATACAAGATCAGTCTGAGAGGGCTGTCAGTAGAAACTGTCACACCTTGTTCATTGCACAATTCCTTTTTATAGTCAGAGCAAAGCACCTCAATATGAAGAAGCGGTTCATGGATAAGTCAAACTTGATTACCTCTACCACCTGTCTGTGGGATCCTCACAAAAAAAAAAAAAAAAAAGAAAGGGAACTTGGCAAAACATCCAGCCTATTCCTGTCTCAAACAAAAGGGAAGTGACTTGGCAAAACAACCTGCCTATCCATGTCTTCAGATGAAGGCCAGGGTGAAAACAGGGTTTTGCTGTGAGCTCTGCACAATATGGAAAAACAATCAAAACCAACCAACTAAAGAAACAAACAGAAAACAAGAATACCTAAAACAATCCTGTACAATAAAAGATCTTCTGGAGGTATCTCCATCCCAGATCTCAAGCTGTACTGCAGAGTAATAAAAATGGCATTGTACTGGCATAAAAAGACTAGTGGATCAATGGAATCAAATCAGGTAACTTTTTATATACAACCAGGGACCACCAGTTCAAGGCTAACATTATCTACAGTAAGTTGGATACTCACATATCAATCATTTATAGAAAAAAAGTATATAACGATCTTGCCCATAGAACAACCTAGTGGGCCATTTTCTCAACTGAGGTTTCTCCTTACTGATTCTAGCTTATGTCAAGTTGACAAAAGAAATAAGAATAATTGTACCCTTGTCAACATAACAGACCAATAAATTACTGTTAAACCATAAAATTTCTTTTCCTGTTTATTTCCAAGACTGTATATTAATGTCAGCATCACAATATTAAACACATTCCAACTTTACAAAATCCAATAATCTTTAAAAATTCAAACACTTTAAAATTTCTGTCTCTTTAAAACAATCAAAGTCTCTTTCAAAGTTCAATCTCTCTCAAAAATACCCAAAGCCTCTCTAAAATTCCAGTCTTCCTAAAATTCCAAAGATATTCTGAAAATTTTAAGTCTTCCCATAATTCAGAGTGTCTTAGCTGTAGGCTTATGTAAAATCAAGAGTAAGTTACTTGTTTTTAATTTCAAAAGAGAAGAGCCAGGGCAAAACCAAAGTCTAATGGTGTAAAGCTAGTTTCAGACTTCTGTGAGTCTCAACTTTCTGGGCTTCAAATGGCCTGAGCAGCTCCACCTCTTTGGCTCTGCCATTTACAACACACAAAATTTGTTTCATAGGCTCTAGCCATATGCTTTTCTGCTATCCTTAGTGGATGTCCCATGATAGTGAATGTTGTCTCCATCTCCAGAATGCTGGAGTCTCTACGGAAACTAGGCTGCACCTTTTAGTGTACTCTTTTCTGAGCTCTGCTCAGGGACTCTTACCTTGCTACATGGTGGCAAATCTCAGCTTCTCTCCAGGACATCTTAAATCTTGGAGGTTCTACCAAAGGCTGCACATTCACCAGTGGCCTTTCCTGGTCTCTCACAATGCCAAGCTTCAGCTTCTGCCCACACCTCATTCATACTTTCAAAATGAGTACCACCTGGGAAGCTTGCATATTATTATGTTTGGCTGTCAGTATAAATAGCAGTGTTGGGCCCCTCTGGAACATAGATTCTGTGTACTGACCATGAGGAAATCCTTCCCAGAAAATTTTGTTTCAATAATGAGGTTTCTTCTTTTATTAAAAAAATATTTATTTTTATTAATCACATTTGATTCACTTTATATCCCATCTGTAGCCTGCTCCTCATTCCCTCCAAATCTCACCCTCCCTCCCTCATCTCCTCCATGCCCCTCTTCAAGTCCACTGATAGGGAAGGTCTTCCTCCACTTACATCTGACCCTACCCTATCAGGTCTCATCATGAGTGGCTGCATTGTCTTCCTCTGTGGCTTGGTAAGGCTGCTCCACCTTCAGGGGGAGGTGATCAAAGAGCCAGCCACTGGATTCATGTCAGAAATAGTCCCTGTTCCCCTTACTAGGGAACCCACTTGGTTCTGAGCTCTGCCATGGGCTACATCTGTGCAGGGGTTTTAGGTTATGTTTGTGCATGGTCCTTTGTTGGAGTATCAGTCTCAGAGAAGACCCGTTTTTTATTCTGTTGCTCCTCTTCTGGTGCTCCTGTCCCCTCCAGGTCTATCTCCCCCTTCTTTATGAGGTCTCTTCTTAATCATAGCTGATTCTTCAGTACCAGCCAACTAGTACTGATTGTTTCGGCAAAACAAAAGTTCCACTACATTTTGGTCTCTTGTCAATCACAGATGATCATTCAGCCTCAGCCAATCAGAACCACAGATTCTTCATTCAAAATACTGAATGAGCTGATACAGCCTTTAAGGGACTCTCACACCACTGTGCTGCGAAACTTCACAAAACAAGATTCCATTTTCAGCACTGCTCTCACTATTTTATTTAATATTGTCACATTAGCTTATAGTTTCTGAACTGTCAATGGGATTTCTCTCATCCCCATTGGCACATCAACTGATATTATTCAGACCTTCTTTAGCCAACTGCATTATTGAGATGGTACAAGTGCAAGTTCCCTATCATATGTATAAGTCACAGCAGATGTCCTGGTGCTTTGGCTCTTACAATGTTTTCACCCCCCCCCAGTTTCATGAGGCTTCCTGAGCCTTAGGGGTTTATAGGGGTTTTGTTGTAGATGTATCAGTTTAGTTTGAACCTAGGCAATGGTCTGTTCTCTGCATTTTTTTTTTTTACTAGTTCTGGCTTCCTATAACAATCTCTTCTCTGCTGCAAAAATAAGTTTCTACAAAAACTGGTGAAAGCTACGATTATCTGTGGGAATAAGGAGCAGAATTTAGGAAATGAGGTATATAAAACCAATGGAGTATTATCCAGCTGTAAAGAAAAAAGAAATCACAAATTTGCTAGGAAATAAATGGATCTACAAAACGTAATATTGGGTAAGGTATTTCAAAGCTGATCCAAATCTGTAGATATTATTATATAACTTGGAGTAACCAAAGACACCAGGAAAGTAAAACTGGACCATGTAGATAAGACCATATTGGAAGAATAAAGTAGGAAAACACAAGTGAGATGAAGGGGGAAATTGGAAAAGTTATTATCTATCTATCAATCTACCTGTCATTATCTTGCATCTTTACATAAAATTATTCCCCCTGTTCTGATCGTTTCTCCCAATTTTTTTCTAACAAGATTACCAGTACAAGGCACAAGAAATCTGCTCTAAAGCAGTTGGTTAGGAGTGTCCATGCAACTTTCAAAACGGCATAGTTTAATGTTATTCTTGATGCTTCCAGAAGTTGAAGGTAAGTCCCTATTACTGAAAACACCATGGGCCATGGAGGACTCAAGCCTCATCCTGGAGGGCTAAATTTAATAGTACCTAAAGGAGAAAAGCAATCAATATTCATTCTGTTATAACACCTATAAATCATAAAAATTACCCATATGGCAAGCTATCACTGAAGGTGCAATAGTGGGACATATACCTTGGGATTAACCAACAGGTCTCCAAGAAGACTTAATGCCCAGTCAACAAAAGGCAATTCATGCCTAGTGTGTCCAACCAAGACAATTACCCAAGACCAGTGAGGTCCTTGACCTCAGAGGAGAACTAACTACTTCAGCTTTCCTAAACCACTATAATTCCAAATGCACTCTAAACAAATCCAAAACATTTTACAGGCATATCACATGTTGATTTGCACCTTTTTCTCTAAGTAGTTGGCACAATAGACATCATTTTCCTTGTATTTGGTTCTCTCGTGTATAGCATAGAGCTGATGTTGATGGATTCTCTTTTATTTGATAATTGTGAGTGTTCACTAAGGCTCGGAATGCTTATGAGCCCTTGTGATTGCTCAGGGGTGTTAGCTGTGAGCACCATTTCATAAACTGGGTTTTATGCTTTTAATAATATTCTCTAATAGACTTCTGACTAAGCAGAGAACATAGTTCTGACTATGTAAGAGTATCTCAAAATGCCCAATGGATCCACTGAAGAGCTTTACCAATGAAGTCTATAAAATATGCAAAGAGCAGTGTATCAGATACTATCATACAAAGTGACTTTATATAATTAATTTAAATAATTCAATTGTGTAGAGAAAATTTTAGAAACTAGTTCAGTTAATCATGATCCAATGGGAAAGACAAACATGGTATATACTCGCTTATATAGACCTACAAGATATGATAAACATAATGAAATCTACACACCTGAAGAAGATAATCAAGAAAGTGAACACGGGCGAAGATGATCAATCCTAATTTAGAAAGACAAATGGAATGTGCATTGAACGTACGACAGGAGTCTACCGCAAAAGGCATCTGAAAGACTCTAACTAGCAGTGTTTCAAAGCAGACACTAAGACTCATAACCAAACCCTCAGCAGGGTGCAGGGAATCATATGAAAGAAAGGGAGTTAGTATGATATGGAAAGGATAGGAGCTCTACAACGACCAAACATATCTGGGCACAAGGTCTTTTCTGAGACTGACACTCAACCAAGGACCATCTATGGCTATAACCTAGAACTTCTGCTCGGATGTGGCCCGTGGTAGCTCAGTAACCAAGTAGTTTTCCAAAGTAAGGGGAACAAGGACTATTTCTAACAGGATCTCAAGGGCAGGCTCTTTGACCTCCCCCCATCCCAGGGGAGGAGCAGTCCTGTTAGGCCACAGAGGAGGACTCTGCAGCCAGCCCTGAAGATACCTGATAAAACAGGGTCAAATGAAATGGGAGGAGGTCCTCCCCTATCAGTGGACTTGGAAAGGGGCAGGGAAGAGACCAGGGAGGGAATGTGGGGTTGGGGAGGGAATGAGGGAGCAGGATACAGCTGGGACAGAGAGTTAACAAAATGTAACTAAAAAGAAAAATACAATTAAAAAAAATTTAAAATAATCATGATCCAATGGTCCCTATACACAGACACCATACTGCTGTTGTCTACAGCATGCATAAATAGTTTTGTCCGGAGTTATTCAAAGTACTATTATTAAAATAATACATTTTTTAAGAAGTGAATATCTGAGATACAAAACTCTCTTTCACACCAGTGTTTTTTCCACTCACTCTGTATTCAACCCCCTTCACACTTCTTCCCCATTATTCTGGCTCTTAAGTAAAAGAAGCCACCAAAATGCATTTGAATATCTAGACTCTTGCTTTGTTTATTGACTTGAACACGCCCTAGAACAGCCCCCACAATTAGCCAAAACGCTTGAGTTAGGGAGTCCTAACCTCACAAAGTTTGATTTGGTAAGTTTTGGGTGGGTTCATGAATAAAAAATTCTCACAAAAACAGTCATCCCAGATTATTCTAACTGCTTTAATAATGGAATAACACGGAGGTTTATGAGTCCTTTAACTCCAAAAGTAAGTAAGTAGTAAAAATGAAAACAAATTGGAACAAAAATAAGGGACTCTATGTTTACATCTGCGCTTCCTCCAGAATGCTTGCTGGGTTTGTTTTGGTTTTTGTTTGTTTTGATTGCCTGTATCCAGTTGCAGCCAGTATTAAGATATAACCCAAAATCCTCATTATGTTTGTTTTTTTTTTTTTTTAATATTTAGACATCTTTTACATCCGGAAATCTTCAAAATTTATCTATAACTCTTATCTATTTCCATGCAAATCCTCATCCATATCTTTAAAATTAGCTGATGACTCATTGCAGATAATTAAATGTTAAAGATAGGTCTAGTTTCTGTGTTTTCAGTTTTTTTTTTTTTTCTTCTTCTTGTCTCATATTAAGTCACAAAAATACAAGTATAAAACTGTGAATTTTGTGTTCAGGAGGATGAGAAAGGAAGTGTAGAGTCAGAGATGACAGGGACCACAGAGAGGAATCCAGGAACCAGGAAAGAGGGGGTCATCAAATAGTGGCTTCTCGTCAGAAATTGCACGGTAGTAGGTCTGGATGCTTAAGGTCTAAAACTGGAAAGAGCCTTGTATAACTCAAAAATCCACATTTCTCCGGAAGTGACTTAAAATTGGAATTCAAGCACTTAAACAAACAAACAAAAAAGATTCACTTAAAATAATAAGCTAGTGATTTTATTAAAAAGAAAACAAAATGTTTATTTACCTGAGTTATAATTCTTCTACTCTTTCAGTTTTCTACCACTATCAGAAAATCTACTACATCTGAAGCCTTGTTAAAAGATCAGGAGTGTGACTATTACCAAAATAATAATTACTGTCAAAAACTTGAAGAAGAGAAATGAGGAGTTAGCCCTGAGAAACCTAACAAGTTAAACAATGCTGGGAAGACTATACAGCTACCACATTGCAAAGAAATCAGGGTGCAGAAAAGGCCAGGACTACTTTACATAAGATTTCTGTGAAGCAGGAATGTGTGAGCTGAGTTGAAATAGACAAAATGCTTCCAGCTAAGTGTCTTTTGGAGACCGAGAGCGATTGGATACAGACAGACCCATATGTGGTTCAAATATAAAGAATCCAAAGGTGGCTTTAAGTTGCTACATCGTAATTTAAGGAGAAATGGCAGTTGATAATCAATAACCACAGGCAGACACATAGACGATAGATATTGTAGCTTTATGGACCACATAGGTTTTTATTAAAGTGCAAAAAAAAATCTTTAACAAATTTAAGCAAAAAGATAATGAGAAGTTTAATTCTAGAATATATTAGATTCTTCATGGTGAATGAACTGTGTAAATAGAAAAGGAAATGCAGGCCATCCACTTGGAAAATATGTCTCGGGGAGAAGTATAGCCTGAGTGTTCTCAGTGAGACAGCACAGAGCTAGGGCAGAAAAAGGACATTTGGGAATAAGGTAATAAATCATGATAGGGTGTGTTCATAATTAATTCAAACTGATCAAAGGACTGAGGCAGGCTCTTAGATTTAATCTGAGTGAACAGTGACACCATCTACAGAATGAGGACAGCTGTGGAAATGTACAGTTCATATGTCCATATGGATCTCTGCCTTCTCTGTGTTAATGAGAATGCTATTAGGCAGCTGTGTGATGGTTAATATTAACTTTCAACTTATAGCTTCTATATTTCTCCATGAGTCAAGCTTCTAGGAGGACATGATGATTTATATTCAAGTAACCTCTGGGCATGTCCATGAGTTTTTTGTTTGTTTGTTTGTTTGTTTGTTTGGTTTTTTGTTAGATTTACTGAAGTAGGAAAATCCATCTGTCTGAGCACTATTTCTTCCAAAAGATTGTTTATAGGAATTCCCATTGAGAAACCCTGCTTTTGGCCTGCTTGCTGTTACGTCATGTTGTCAAGTGTGTCTACTCTGCTGCTGCTGCCTTTCCTGACTACATCAGCACCCAGATGTTCATATCTTCCAAGGCAAAAATAGGTTCAGATAGACAAGCTCCTTGGTGAAACAGTGGCATGAAAGTCACAGGAGAAACCAAGCGCTGCCAACACTTCCTTTGTATATGATTCAATTCAAGGGCTGAAACACAGATTGAAACCCATTCCTCAGGTTATTGAACAAATAGCCTTTGGTGGAAGATTATGGTCCTGAGGAGAAATCTACTACTATTATTCTATTAAGTGGATATAATATTAATCCTACTTCTACTGATTTACAGTTATTCCCAGAGATTAGTGTATCATCTGTCAACTCTGGGAAAAGAAGCTTCTTCTCTGACTGACATACAGACTCATAATTGGGTAAAGTGTAAAGAATAAGACACTGTTGAATACTCAGCCTTAAATGGAGCACTGTATCACATGCCCTTGTCAACGTTCATGGATCACTGTGAAGGGGTGACAGAAAGATTCTGAAGGCAGTAGATGACTCCAAAGAAACAGCATCTTCTAGACACAACAAAGCTGATATGATTTCACAGGAATTCAGACAGAATGTACAAAAGCTGTGCAAGCCGAAATTAGACAAAATCTCAGCATATAGAAGGGATCTGGGCCGTAAGTCCCAGCCTCAGTTAAGGAGGTATTGATAGAAAGAGAGTCAATACTCTAAGGGTGTAGCCCCTGGTGCATTGACAATAGTTTGTTTAGTGAAGACTGCATATCCAAGAAAATGTGGAGAAGCAACACAAATTGGACCTTTGGGTTATAAAAAGAGTATACATTATTATTGATTGGCTACATTAGCAGTGGATCTGGGAGGTTTGGGGGAGAGTGAGTATGATCAAAATACATTGTAGGAAATTGTCAAAGAAATAATAATTTCTTTGAACAAAGAAATAATAATTTCAAAGAACAAGTAGGTAATAGAGAAAATGCAAATAAAATTTTGAAAAGTTTTTAAACAAAGGGACAATAAGGAAAAGATATTTGTGGAAAATAAGATCATAGACACTACCCTGGTCTCATTCCAAAACGAATTCCAAGTGTGACAGATGCATGGCCTCATAATAAGGCTAAGGCACTGCAGGAAAACTGATAAAACACAGTCTGGGAGAATGTGTTAAGCTTGAAATATTATAAGGAACAATTAAAATGGATTTAATTGAGAAATATGGGCCCTAATCAAATCAAGGACAGGAAAAAGAACAATTGGCATGTGACCATTTCCCACACAATTAGCATCCTTTTTAGTTAAGCATATTACAAATGAAAATGTTATTTTGAACATGTCAAATTCTCAGGGTAGAACATATCTAATATCTAGGAAATATCTGAGAATTTTATGCACAAATAATAAAGTAAGGTCACTGGTGATTAACACCTGCCAAGCACTGTTGTCCAAATGTCCAAATATTGCTGGGAATATACAAAATACAACTTGGTGCAACCTTTTCATAAAAGACATTGAGACATATGTTTACAACACTTATTTTTAGGAATTTTTCTATAGTCTCAATTAAAATATATTTTTGATAAGTCAAATGTGTGCTTACCAGCAGAAATATATTTATCTGAGGGCTTTATATTGAAACACTGCATTCCTCCTCACTCTATGAAGTAGATCCTGTTAACATCATTTTGAAGATGACATAAAATGAGAGCGAGAGAATTTCATGATACGTTCAACCATGTCAGTGCTAAGTGCAGTATTGGAGCTAGGATCCAGACCATTGACCTCCAGAGAGTACAAACTTCATCACAGCCATAATGGTAATATTTATCTCACTATTAGTTTGACTAATGTGTTGTATAACTGTTTTCTCCTAATTGAGATATTCCCTTCTGGAGCGAGGGCAAAGGCTCATAAAACCCGGAAATCTAACAACACGTTAATACTACAAAAGCTGAGAAGGTTACCAAGACTCACTGCCGACTGTCAAGGTTCCACACACAGCAAACAATTGCCGAGGAGTCTGGCTCTTCGGTGGAGCTGACTGCAAATCTGTCAGAAAGCTCTAGGGATACAGCTTTAATGAGTTGGTACCCAAACCGGCAGGAATTTTTATGTGATACAGATGCTTCTGAGTCACCAGTGCTCCTGTAACCCAAATAAACTCATTGATTTACTGGGTTCGAATAGGGTAATTTCTTTGTTTCGTCAGCAGTATCCTATTAGCGGTAAGCAGACAGTTCACCTATTTCCAGAAAAATTCATGTAAGAAAGGAAAATTTCAAAACAGCCTGCATTTATTTAACAATTAACTACAATGCATACATTCAATGGAATCCTTAATAATTACAATTATCTTCACAGTGTCGGCAACAACAGGCAGTCACTGTATCCTGTTGAATATAGCAAACAAGTTACTGCCATTTTCAGGGGCACTGCTAGATACACACAGAATCACACATCCTATCAAGGAAGAAAGGGAAAAAATTGAAGTACTGCTTCTCATGTTTCTCTGAAACAAGCGTTTTCTTCCGATTTTGAATTTCCATATTTCTAAATCATCATGTAAGACGCACATTATTTTTTTTATAAACAAATGGCAACTTAGGACAGAACTATGCAACAATTTATTGGGATTGTACCACTTAAAGAAAAAAGGAACATGTAGGAATATAGGGCTAAATACATTAAATTAATGGTTAACATGTTCCTTAAAATATTTTATAGCTATTGCATAGTGAAGAAAATCCTAATGGCAATCATTATAGATTCAAATGAGTGAAGCTTGTACATAATGTATTTTCATATGTTCTTTTAAAGAACATATGAATGCACACTTCTGTTTTGAAATAGTATAGATTATATCTTATTACTACTTGCTTGAGTCTCATGATAAGCTTAAAAATTAAGTTTCACATATGAAAATTTGAGAATAAAATTAGAGAATCATTGACACCACTAGATATCCATGTACACCTTAAGATACTGCTTATTTTAATCAGTGTGTTGAATGTGGGTATAGAGCTACCCAGTTCAAATTTGTTAGTCAATAAAGCAATGATATAAAGTTAAGTTCTGGGATGAAACAGAGGAAACAGATGAGAGAACGTGACAGTGTTCAGCACTGACATGTTGTTAACAGATCGTTTTCTTCTGCACTATCACTTATTAATGTAAATTCCATAATCCACTGAAAGCAAGTATGTATAGTCTGTTAGGCCCACCTGACATACTTATATACTAGAAATAATTCACAGAAGTCAAGATGAATACCTTTTTAAATGACGAATGATTTCTAAGGGTGGACTAATTTTTAGTATGTGGCTGGAGCAATTAAACAGAGCCTGTGTAGACAAACACTCAGCATAAATGAACATTGCATTTCAGCTGCCTACAATTCAAACCCTTTTACCAGTCATTGCTCTTTAGTACATCATGATTTCCATATTAACTGGGGAGGCAAAATACATTTAAATCAAGCAATGCATTTAAAGAATATAGTTGATCTTTATCTCACCTAACCATCCCAAATGAACTATAGAAAGGTCAATAGATGATAGCATTTAATATTTCTTGATGACAAAAATAAATGGAAGCTTTATTGAATTTATCCTTCTTTCTCATTTTTTCATAGAGATGAAGGGAAAGGCAGAGGCACATAGGTATAATAATGCATGTAATCATTCATTTCCCTTTTTATGACATGTCAGTAAGAGATTACACATTGAACGGTGACTTCTCATTAGCAACAACAACCTACGCACTCCTTTTAGAGAAAGTGGGAAAAGATAACAGGAGTTGTTTGGGGAGTAGGAAAAAAAACCCTCAAATTAACACATTCTGTAGTAGCCTTGGAGAGAGGCGTCTTGTAACAATAACAGAGGGCCCATGCCTAAACTCCCAGACTTTAGGAGCACTTCTCAAACATGCACCTGCCCTGGTGGAGCATCACACATCATTGTTATTCCATGCTTCCTGCCAGCTGTCTGATACCTTGTAACATGAGCTAGTTCTATGACAAACTTAGACACACTTGTCTGAATTTATTTTTTTTTCAAACAGTTCTGTTAGCTCATATGAAACTTAAGATAACAGGATTTGTTTTTATGAATTTTTTCTTTTTTTGTTGTTGTTGTATATTTTTTATGGGTATTATTTGTGCCCAGGAACTTAAGTTGGTCAGAGGACAACTTGAAGGAGTCAGTCAATTCCTTCCATTATGTAGGTTCTCTGGCTTATACTCACATCTTTAGGTGTGGTGAAAAAATGTGTTTACTTGTTGGCCTTCCCTGAAGAATTTTTAAATGTTTAAAATACACAAACATGTAAAACTCTTAAAAGTTGTCCCTGAGATAAATTTTGGGGTTAGTTACAGGTATATATGCTTTTTTCTGTGCTAGTCTTCTGTGTTAAGATTGGATTATGCTTTTAGAAGAAGCTATAGTAAACAATGCTATCTATAAAGCCCGCTAGGCAGGATACATGTCAGATACACTTACTGTAATTTTCCATAACCTCAGGATATAGTAACATTTTTACATAGATTTTATTACTATATTATTATATATAGTGTGTTATATGTAGTTATTAATATTTACTATTGGTTTATCTTCTAGTAATGCTGCTGTTAATCCTCATCAGCTGTATAACCAAATCACCACACAGAGACTGGGTTATTAGTTAACCTAGAACACAATGCTGGGCAATATTTACTCCCCCCTAAACCTCCAAGTCCTCAGTTTCCTAACATTTAGATTTCCCACATTATACTTGCTTTTTTTGAAATCTTAGGTCTGGTTCATGCTCCACGTCCTCCAAGATCTCTCCTCCAGCTCTGCTCTCCTTGCTCTCCTCTCGCCCTTTCTCCCCCTTCTCCTCCTTCTCCTCCCACTCCTCTCCTGCCTTCTGGCTCCTCCCTTCTTTCCTGTCCTCTGGCTCCTCCCTGCTCAACATTGTGTCTAGTTGCTTTTATTTTGTTCCTTTTTACACAAGAGTTGAGACAGGATGCTTAGAATGAGTATCACAATGCAATATCCAGGTTGAAACCAGAGAGCTGGGGGTGGGGTGGGGGAGAAATCAGTATTTAAATGAACAAGGGTAAGGTGCATACATTAATATATATATATATGTATATATATATATGTATATATATATGTATATATATATATATACATATATATATATATATACCAACAATAGTGAGACTATATTACTCTGTCATCTGTCACTACAAGGTATGATACTTTATGGAGTAGTATGTACCATACTCTTGCTTGGACTGTATTGTTGAATTATCACATTCAGATAGAATAGTAAGTAAATCACAGTAAAACAAGGTCTATGAGCACGAATAAAATGAATGAGCTTGTGTAAACAATACCCAGGTCAAGAAAAACAATCTTGTCAGAGATTCTAGGATTCCTAGGATAACCATACCTCTGGCATGTTTGTTTGTAAGTCTCCTAACCAGACTGTTCACAGTGACTTCCTTCTATATTGTGGAAGTTCGAAATGACTCCTCCATTTCCATAGCTTAATACTGTTTTTCTGTAGAAGCCAGCCATCCTCGGCTTCATGTACATTCATGCCCATGCTGTGCTGGGGAATCTTCTCAAACATTGCCTGTGAGAGGTGTAGGTTGTGTTCACACTTTTACCTTGGCGACTTTCCCTGCAACTCACTCGTTCCCCGTAACGATACTGTTGCTGTGGGATCATTTTGGTTTTCTCCAACAGTAACATGCTTTAGTGTTTTCTCCCATGAATATTAACTATGACAGAATGCTTCACTGAATCTATTGAACTGAGCATATGGGTTTTGTTTTGTCCGTCAATGTGATGAAGTTTGCTGCCACATTACTAAGGAAATTCAGCACTAGGAAATGGGAACATTGTTCCTCCATGGAGATTAAAGTTCTGTCAGATGTGCTCCAGTAAAGTTAACAGTTGACAACAGCCAAAGAAACCTGATTGCTTACCTGGCTTTAAAAATCAGTCTGTAGATTAATGGTCTCTGTCTGGATGGGGGCTCCCTCCAAATAAGCTGGAAGGATGCTCCACGAAATTCAGTATTTGAGATTTTGCAAGAAAGACATAAAATCAGGCCTCCTATTCATAAACAAAAAGAATTGGTCCATAAGGTGTATAAAACATTATTTTTTTTCTGATCTGAGACCCAGCATACCACAAAGGAAAGGAATATGTGACCTATAAAAATCCAGTTCCAAGCCATAATTCAAAGACAGTTTTATGATGGCCACCTGAGTTCTGAATTCAGTGGAATATTAAATTTCTGCTCTGAGATTATGAAAGCAAGAGGGAACTTTTAATCAGAAAACAAAAAGTACAAGAACAGACACATAATTTTCTTTGGGGAAAATGAATAGCTATAAAAGGCTGATCGAATTTAAATTTCCTTCTTTAGTTCAAGATTGTTTTTCTATATGTGACTTTCTTTTCTTGGCAATACCATTGCACTGCCCTGGGAATCACTGATCTCCCATCCTCCACTCCACCTTGATGGGTTTTAGAGTACCAGTAATAATTTTTTCATACTGTCCTTGCTACCCAATATATATCAAACACATTTCTAAGCACCGTTAGGTGAACACAGGACAGTGCCCCTCAGTAAGTGGTCTTCAGTCTAGTGCACACACAGCTTTGGTTCAAAATTTGTGTTTCACTACAGGCTGAAAACAGGGTTGTAAAGAGGACTGAGTTTGGGCTCTGACTTAAAATCAAGAAAAACCTCTAGTTTGAGATCTAAACATATTTTTAAAGGTTTAATGATTTTTTATTTTTATTTTTTTGCTTTTGAAAATATAAAGGATAGAAACGTTGAAACCTCTCATAGTAAGGAAGGATAATTGAATGTTAACACGTGTATGTAAGGGTTGATAGGAATCCTCTGGTGACAGCTTACTAAGAATGAAGACTTAGATCTCCCCAAAATAGCAGCCCCATGCATTCTAGTTTTATGCCAGATCTCAAAACATTCTGGTTAGAACCAAACCATTGTACTTCCACACTACTGACAGACAAAAGTCTAACCAATGAGTTTGGTTTTCTGTGCCTTCTATTCATCAAGAAATTAAACCCCGTTACACAATGTATTTATGTTACCCATGACATTGATTGGCCGTGTCTTTGTAGTGTATACTTGTATTTCTGACTTGGTAAAGTACTTGAGAAATAAATTTACCCTATTATTCCCACAGTACATTTTATTCTAGAAGTCGTCTCTCACTCTACCTTTAGAACTCTTAGCTGTTAAAGTCAAAGAGGAAAACAATGAATTTAAAATATAGAAGCCATGCTAAGAGGCTCACGGTAATTTTTAGCAAGTTTATTTTACATAGGTAGCTAAATATCTATTTGTGAAAAAATATTGTCAAATACTTGAATTCATTTAATTATATTATGTATGTTTTTATAGTAACTTATTTGCATCAGAAATTCTTAGTTATGAATTCTGGCCTTTCCTTATTTTTAAAATGTCTTGGCAGAGAAATATGTTGTTATGGTCGAACTTGAAGTGCTATTTTAATAGAGTACACTCATATGATTTATGAGATCCATGATATTCAGGCTGGTCTTTTATTTTTATCTTATATCTTTCCTTATAAAGTATAATGTGGAATCAAAAATATCCCCTGAAGCTTCAGTAGAATGAGTTCTTAAGCCATGCTTTTTTTCTAGCTCTGAAGGCCTAGAAATATTTCAGTTTAAAACAGCCACTCAGTTACAAATGAAAACGATGGTGTTGAAATGGAGCTATTTTAATGTTTTACTGCTTGGAATCTTATTTTGCCTAGATTTCCCTAAAGTAAGTGGGTCTCATCTGTGTAAGATTTCTTTGAGGGCTTAAATTTATACTCTAGCATTGGCGACTCTGCCTACTTTAACAAGCCACTAGACCAGCCTTGAAAAAGTAGTGTATGAAGATTTGTGCATTCTTTGAATATGCATATCCACAGTTGCTGATTCTTAAGAATGTGGCATGCATACAATTTCTCAAGTGCTGTGCCCACAAAAGAATCTACTTCCAAATCTCATTGGCACTGCAGCCTTTCAGAAAGAAAAAAAAAGTTAAACAGTTTCCTTAGTCAGTGTAGAGCTGTATGAATGTTAAATTTTGAATCTAGAAATGTAAATATTAATGAGAAATAATAAAAACATTTTCTAAACATGGATTTTTTTTAATATTGCAAAATATAATCTTTAACCTTGTTACATAGAGTCAATAGAATATTTCAAATTTTAATTTGTTTACTGTAAAGACTCTGATGTTTGATTTGCCTGAAGTTAGAATTTTAAGGCATGCCTTCAGTCTACCTAATTTCTCACACAAGCTCTACCAGAATTTGTGTTCTGATAATAATGCTTTTCTATCCCAGTATACTATAAATAATTGTCTGTTATCTTTGTCAGGGAGGATGAGCGGGTACTACTTTATGATGAAAACAAACTTACTATAAAATGATGACATCCTTAGTGAATGATGATTAGGCAGAGCTATGTTAGGGAAAACATATCACCAAGGTGTTATGATGTTCTGAACTTAAACAATTATTTATTGTACTTAATTACATGTGAAGCTGTGAACTTACAATGCAGATTTTTGTAGATTCAGAAATACTGGGATTTATTTCCAGTTCTACTCATGCCCCTTACAAAATGGGAAAGGAGTTAGAGGAGATATTGAAAAGCATTGTGATTTTAGTCATGTCCTAATTTGTTTTCTGCTGCTGTGATAAACACTGAACAAAAACTTAGCCAGAAAATGGTTTATTTGGTTTAACTATCTTCATTTCAGTACATGATTGAAGAAACTCAGGGCAGGATTCAAGCAGGAGTAAGAACAAGAACCGTGGAGGAATGCTGTCCAATTGCTCACCCTACATGGCTTGCTCAGCTTTCTTCATTATATCAGTCAGGACTGCTGGGCAAAGGATGGCGCCCTTACAATAGAGGGCTCTTGTGTTAGCCATCAATTAAGAAAATATCCCACAGGCATGCCCACAGGCGTAGAGGTAGTTCTTCAGCTGAGGTTCCCTCTTTCGAGGTAGTTCTAATTTGTATCACACTGACAAAACCTAGGCAGCACAGTTAGGGAAGAGCAACACAACTAAGAGATCTACTGTGCAGGGCGGTGACTACTCTTGGCAATCTGGGGCTCGAAGAACACGATCAAGAGACCTGTTGTACAGGGTGGTGATTACACTCAGCAGTCTCGGTATTCATGAAAACTGCTGAATGCACATCACGCGACAATAACTGCATGAGACAATATGTTTGCATATAAGCTGCACATAGTCATTGTACAATATGCATGTAGTTCAAAAACATGTTATATGTGATACTTTCATAGAAATTATATTTGGAGATCTAAAATGGAGCAAAATAAGGCCAAAGTAGTACTGTGTTTTAGCAGAGGTGTGCCATCCAAACACTATTATTCTTTATGAAGATACATTTGGAAAAGGGGCTTTTCTTTGTTAGCCACACTTCTGTTTGTTAAAACTTCTTATATATAATGAACAATATTCCAGCATTTTATTTCTTAATTTTTATACTTTGTGTTACAAAATTAGAGAAGAAAAAGAAGCCATCTTTCTCTTCACTGAAGACTTTGTCACACAAACCTTCTAGTTAGCACGTGAATAAATGAATAGCTAATCCAGCGAAACAACTCATTTTACTAAATCATGTACTTTATAATTTTCATCTACTATTAAAATCACATTCAACATATTCTTCACTGAAACTTTTAAAACTAAAAATAAAAAAGACAGATAAATCTTATTACATATTACAGATAAATCTTGTGCTGATGAGAGAGGATAATTTGGTTCTCCCTGCTTTCTCACTGTGTGAGTGTATAAAGTTTATTCACATCTTGAGAGTTATTACCTTAAATAAGAACAATGACATTATCTGTATCCCATTACAACAAAATATTAATTTAAATGTTTTCCTGTATTGAAGACGACTTTTCTACTAGTATTCTAAGACTATCCATGTAGGGAATGATTATAGTTTTCAAGCAATATTTCAAAACTTATAAAGGACTCCCAAGACTGCGTCCAGAATAGCAAATGCTAGTTAAATAATTTCCTGACAGTTAAGAACAAAAATCTATCCCATGGTTGTTTTAATTTGGCACCCCCAGAAAGTGATCGAAGATAAAATATAAGCACTTCAGTGGCCAATGAGAGGCTTCAGAGTGGGGGAGCAGGGAAAGTGATACTAGAAGATGAGAAGGCCAGCCCTGATACTTTGTATCTTAGATACAGAGACTTAGATGTGTCTTTGGTCCTTGCAGGGATGTGTGGGGAAGCACAGCATCTGTGCTCACCACTGCAGGGGAGGGATGACAGCGCGATTAGTAGCATCACCTCCTGTACACTTCTTACATGGCTGGGAAACGCCCGTGCTCTTTTTTATTGTTATTATTGACATTTCACATTGGTAAATATACTCTACTTCTAAAACAACTGGATTAGTAACAATCCTGTTTTGTGAGTGATAACAAAATCTATCTGTCCTTATGGGCTAATACTTATTTATTTATTTATTTATTTGTTTTGTAAATACTTCATGTAAGCAGGAGTTTTTATGCATTAAATCCACAATAGAGCTGAACATTCACTCCTAACAATGTAGTCATGAGATACTCTGCTGGTTTATATCTGCAATTGTGGCAAGTTTGTGTAGAGGTAGAAGATTGGTAAGAGAGACGGTGGGAAAGCTTCCACATTCCACACAATTTCCTTGTTGCCTTGTTTTATAGATCAAATCTAGTTCATTATGGCAGTTACATACAGAAACTTTCCAGGCATATTGGACTACATGGAACCCAGTTGTTATCACTATCACTCGCTACTCTTAGCCAAAGGCCACCAAGAAGGTGACTTCCTTCGGGTGCTGGGCTTTCCTGAAAAGCAGCCTTCATGAAATACTTCCTGCAGTCTTGCAGCTCTGTTAGAATGGCAGTGTTTGACCCTTCCTCTCAGTTTCTTCTTCATTTTTTTTCTTACTCTTTCCCTTGGGTTAGAACCTTACTGCAAACCAGGTGAGGTTGCTCATGTCTGTAGTCCCAGCAACAGAGAGGCAAATGCAGGCTGTGCACCCCAATTTGAGGTGATTCTGCACTACATGATGGTTAGTAGGCCTGCCGGGGCTGGATCAGGCAGCCTGATCTGCAACAAAAACAGACCAGAAGATTTAAAGAAGGGAAGGAGAGAAGAAAGGAAGGAAAAGAATAAAGGAAAGAAAGTGTTTTCAGTCATTGTCTGAGCGCCCTGCTAGCACTTGTTTCACTCCTTCTCATTCTTCCTCAGAATCGCCATGTTGTATTTCCTGTCTAACTCTGTCTTCACTCCTGCTTCCCCAAGGACCTTATTCTACACTAATGAGGCCATGATAATGAACTTTATAGAGAATTCCTGGTGGAAATATTAACAGAAAATGGTTGTTTAAGATAGGGGCTAATCTTGTTTCCTACTGAGCACCTTCATCGGGTATGGTAGCTCACACCTGTACTCCCAGGCCTCAAGGACTCCAAGTCACAGTGATTGCAATGAGTGAGAAGCAAGATTTGTTTCACACTGATTTCCAGGCTAGTGTTGGCCACAGAGTGTAAACATGTCTAAAGATATAATAAAAACCTACACTCATGATGACACTAACACTGAAAGTCTCGGAAGAGCAGTCCCGCCTCAGGGGTCTCTCAGCCTGAGTTGCTGAAAGAAGCTGTAATAATCTCATTCACATGGTTCAAATTCTTCCTTTTCCTGCCCTGGATTTTCCATTGCCTTTCTAATGTATTAACATTTACAAATAATCCTCTGCATAAGATCCACCAACTGGGGAGTTCAAGGCATGAGCATGAAATCTAAATATCCCTTGTCTCTGCCATGGAAGTTCTAGAAAGCTGACATTGTTCACTAAGGTATTTGTATTCTGTATTATTCTTTGGGTAGGATTTGAGCAATGCTGGGCCCCAGAGACTGGGTCAGGACACAAAGAAAAACCCTAAAGGATTCCCTGAAGATAAAATGCAGTTTCCACAGTTATAGGCCTTATAACTTACTAAAAATATTCCAGGTCAAATATCTCAGCAGATAAATTGTATTGAAAAGGATCACATGAAATCATTACTAATAAACTATTATGCAAATATTGTCATGAGATTTGAACCAGGTCATTGGTGAGAAATTATGGCTGAAGGTTAAAGTTGGATGCTTTATCTTAGTGATGATGAGAATTGAGGCCGTAAAAACTAAATATTCACTGTAAGAAAATATGTATTTCCAAATTGCTTACAACTATTGTAACGTTTTTACTCCTAAGAACATTCTGACACTAGTATCTTTACCATGTTATTATTTTAAGTTTTTTCTATTATTTTGCTCATTATTTATTATTAATCTTGCTCATTATCTGTTTATCTCATTGATATTACAGTTTTGATGACCACTATCATTTCCCAGCTATTGCTATGCATTACCAAAACTTAGGTTAATACTTGACTCACATGGCTGCTTAATAACTGTTTGACAATTAATATATATGAATGTATTAATAAACAAATAAATTTTAGGTGAGCCTAGATAAGTTACAGAGCCTAGACATATGACAAAATCTAAGTTTACTCTCCCTCCCTCTGAAGTAGAAAGGTATTTCATTTCTCTAGATATGATGGCTGGATCTGACATTAGCTTAAGAAGAAAAGTATTTCAGAGGACATCTGCGGTAGGCTTCCATCCTGTTCCCTCTCTTCGACCGCTTCCAGTGTCTAATTTATTTTACTTCTGAATGAGAATTAAGTATCCTCTCTAGGGTCTTCCTTGTTACTTAGCTTCTTTAGGTCTGTGATTTTAGTATGTTTATCCTGTATCTATATCTAATATGCTCTCATAAGTGAGTATACACCATGTGTGTCTTTCTGCTTCTTGGTTACAACACTCAGGATGATCTTTTCTGGTTTCCACCATTTGCCAGCAAATTTCACTATTTCCTTGTGTGTTTGTTTTTAATAATTAAATTTTATTTTTTATATTAATTACAGTTTATTCACTTTGTATCCCAGCTGTAGCCCCCTCTCTCATTCCCTCCCAATCTCACCGTCTCTCCCTCCCTCAACTTCTTCCATGCCCCTCTCCAAGTCCACCGATAAGGAGGTCCTCCTCCCCTTCCATCTTACCCTAGCTTATCAGGTCTCATTAGGATTGACTTCACTGTCCTCCTCTGTGGCCTGGCAAGGCTGCTCCCCCTTCTGGGGGGTAGGTCAAAGAGCCTGCCATTGAGTTCATGTCAGAGACAATCCCTGTTCCCCTTACTAGGGTACCCACTTGGAGACTGGGCTGCCATGGGCTACATCTATGTAGTCATTCTAGGTAATATCCATGAATGATCCTTGGTTGGAGTGTCAGTCTCAGAAAAGATCCCTGTGCGCAGATATTTGGGTTCTGTTGCTCTCCTTGTGGAGTTCCTGTCCTCTCCAGGTCTTACTATCTCCCCCTTTTTTCCTAAGATTCTCTGCACTCTGCCCAAAGTTTGGGTATGGGTTTTAGCATCTGCTTTGATACACTGCTGGGTAGAGTCAGAGGTCCTCTGTGGTAAGCTTCCATCCTGTTTCCTGTCTTCTCCTTCTTTCAATGTCCATCCCATTTGTCTTTCTGAGTGAGGATTGATAATCTTACCCAGGGTCCTCCTTCTTGCTTAGCTTCTTTAGGTGTAAAGATTTTAGTATGTTTATCCTATATTATAGGTCTAGTATCCACTTATAAGTGAGTATCTTTCTCTGTGTGTCTTTCTGTTTCTGGGATACCTCACTCCGGTTGATCTTTTATAAAGCCTACCATTTGCCTGCAAATTTCATGATTTCCTTATTTTTAATTGCTGAGTGATATTCAATTGTGTAACTCAACCACAATTTCAATATTCATTCCTCTGTTGATGACATCTGGGTTGTTTCCATATTCTGGCTATTATGAATAAAGCTGCTATTAACATAACTGAGCACATGTCCTTGTTGCATGGTGGAAAGTCTTTTGGTATATGTCCAGGCAGCTCATTCTCCATGTGGGTTCCCCAGTAAGGGGAACACAGGCTGTCTGAGACATGGACTACATTGCCTGCTCTTCAGTCACTTCCCCCAGTGTAGTGGTCTTGCCAGGACACAGAGGAAGAGAAAACAACAAGTCTTGATGAGACTTGGTAGGCAAGCATCAGATGATAGTTGTGGAGGGCCATGCCTTTCTGTGGACTAGGGAAGGAGTGTAGGGGGGAAGAGGAGAGAGGGTGGGACCAGAACTACACCAGGGAAGGGGTTACAATCAGGATATAAAGTGAATAAATTATAAAAAATAAAAAAGAAGTTAAGTTTTGTCGTTTTCATATTATGTGGTGTTTTTCTTAAGTACTTTATGGTTACTACGAAAAAAATAACTGATCAATGAAACTTAAAGAAGCAGGAAGTTATTCTGGTACAAAGTTAAGGGAAGGGCTGCAGTCCATCTAGTGGGCAGGTCATGCAGCAAGAATGTGAAATAGCTGGTCAGAGGGCAGCCACACTCAGGAAGAAACCAGCAGTGGATGCATCTGCATAGCCAAACCTCCCCTTTGCGTATGAGGCCCTAAGACAAAACCCTCTCTTAGGCTAGAACTACAGGTCCAGTGCAGTATCTATCAAAACTCCACCTCAGTCTCCACACATCTTGAAAAGACAGCTTTCAGTTTCACTTGGCAAGAAAAAAAAACAAAAAAACAAAAACAAAACAAAACAAACAAACAAAAAAAAAAACAACAGGATAGGTAGAAACAATCCTGAATGATAAAACAATGTCCAGAGGTATCACAATTCTCCATTTTAAAGTGTACCATAGACCTATAGTAATAAAAGCAAACCACATGCTATTGGCAACAGCAACAATAACAAAAAGACATGTTGATAAGAAGAAAAGAATTGAACACTAAGAAATAAGCCTACACATTTATGGACACCTGAATTTTGATGAAGATAGAGATACACTTATCGTGAATAAGTTTTAGTGTTTGGGCAAAATATTCTCTCAAGCTACAGATCAATGTGTAACAGACAATAATTGTGTAGACTTACATGTTCCTCTCATGTTCTAAACTCATGACTAAAAGTTGAGGAGTGGATGATCGGTCTCCCTCATTAGCATCAGTCTCAACTCTACACGTCTCTCTTCTCAGAGTGTCTGGCTGAGAACACCATGGTTTGAAGATTTGCAGAACTCTGCATCTGAAGGCTGTCACCTAGAACATACAGACATAATTTTGTAATCTTTTCTTTTAGAATGTCATACATAACTAAGAAAAGCAACCTTTGACCTATTGTAATGCATATCCTTAGTCTTATTTTTGTTGTTTATATTTTAATGTTAAACTTAAATTTGGTAATGACAAAATTTTTATTACCAAACTTTTGTATTTTACTAAATTACATACTCGTTTACTAAATTGAGATGGGAAGACGTAAATATGCTAAAAGTCAGTGACTTACACATTTCCTTATGGGATCAGTAGTTCAGACATGTTTTTTATAAAGGAAGTTAGCCTTAGTAGATACACAAAGTGGCTTGTGTGTTTGCTAGTTGAATGTGTGTATGAGCAACTGAATAAAAATGTGGTGTGATAGTCTCAGTTCTAACATACTGTAGGAGGTATCTGGAAGGTTGAATTCAGCCTTCTTTGAACTAATTTCTTTTTTAAAATTTTTTAATTAAATTTTTCTTTTTATATATTAATTACAGTTTATTAATTTTGTATCCCAGCTGCAGCTCCCTGCGTCACTCCCTCTCCAGCCCACCCTTCCTTCCTCACCTCCTCCTATGCTCCTCTCCAAGTCCACCGCTAGGGGAGGTCCTCCTCCCCTTCCATCTGATCCTAACTTATCAGGTCTGATCAGGACTGGTTGTATTGTCCTCCTATGTGGCCTGGCAAGGCTTCACCCCCTCAGGGTGAGGTGATCAAACAGCCAGCCACTGAGTTCATGTCAGAGACAGTCCCTGTTCCACTTACTAGGATGCCCACTTGGATACTGAGCTGCCATGGACTATATCTGAGCAGTGGTTCTAGGTAATATCAAAGAATGGTCCTTGGTTGGAGTATCAGTCTCAGAAAAGACCCCTATATCCAGATTTTTTGGTTCTGTTGCTCTTCCTGTTGAGTTCCTGTCCTCTCCAGGTCTTCTTATCTCCCCCTTCTTTCCTAAGATTCGCTGCATTCTGCCCACATTTTGGTTATGAGTCTTAGCATCTGCATTGATACCCTGCTGGGTAGAGTCTTTCAGAGGCCCTCTGTAGTAGGCTCCCATCCCTCTTCCTGTTCTCTCCTTCCTCCAAGTTCATCCCATTTGTCTTTCTGAGTGAGGATTGATCCTTCTACCCAGGGTTCTCCTTCTTGCTCAGCTTCTTTAGGTGTACAGATTTTAGTACATTTACCCTATATTATATGTCTAATATCTACTTATAAGTGAATATATACAGTGTGTGTCTTTCTGCTTCTAGGATACCTCACTAGGGTTCATCTTTTCTAAATCCTACCATTTGCTGGCAAATTTCATGATTTCCTTGTTTTTAATTGCTGAGTGGTATATCATTGTGTAAATGTACCACAATTTCTGTATCCTCAGTTGAGAGGCATCTGGGTTGTTCCCAGGTTCTGGCTATTACGAATAAAGCTGCTATGAACATGGTTGAGCAAATGTCCTTGTTGTATACTTGAGCATCTTTTGGATATATGCCTAGTAGTGGTAGAGCTGGATCTTGAGGACGCACTATTCCTAATTGTCTGAGAAAGTGTCAGATTGATTTCCAAAGTGGGTGTATAAGTTTACATTCCCACCAGCAATGGAGGAAGGTTCCCCTTTCTCCACAGCCTCTCCAGCATGTATTTTTATTTTCTTTCTTTCTTTCTTTCTTTCTTTCTTTCTTTCTTTCTTTCTTTCTTTCTTTCTTTCCCTCCCACCTCTGTGTGTGTATGTGTGTGTGTGTGTGTGTGTGTGTGTGTGTGTGTGTATGAGTTTATGTACATGAGTACAGTTGCCCACAGAGACAAGAGACATTGCCTTATCTGGAGCTTGAGTTACTGGCAGTTAGGAACCACTAGAAATCAGTGCTTTGCAAGAACAGCATGTGCTCTAATGTCTGATCCATTTCTCCAGCACTGAACTTATTACTCTTCCCCATCTTGCTAAGTCAGTGCTTCTCTTACACTCTTTAATCCCCAGTTACTAGCTTAAGATGTTGAATATGACTCAAAAATTCATGTTTGAAACAAATTCCCACTTGCTGCCGCTGCTGCTGCTGGCCTGGGGACTATGTATGAAACCACTTCTCTAAGTTATGTTAGTCCATAATTGAAGCAAGTATTTAAACAGTGAACTTAGTGACTTGTTAACTTTAAACCGGTAAGAATGTCGTGTTTTAAATAAATGTGAAGTACTGAAAGTTGGCTTTTTAGTATTTTTTTTCATGCATAAACCATTAACAATGCCTATTTCTACGCAATTGTTTTTTTTTTGTTTTTGTTTTTTTTTTATTTTCTAAGATATACTGTCTTAATAGTGACACAATCTTCTGGGAGTTACCATCCAATATCTAAATTGAAGTTAGGCACACTCCTTGAGGTGGAACTCTTGTACAATGCTGCTTGGGTGGCTAAGAACATGAGACTAAATAACACAGGAGCTGAGAAGAAAACCAAATACTACTGTTCTGCTAAAGGAATATAGCCATAAAAATGACACTTAATGACATTCCTCTACACTCACAGGTCAGGACTTTGCTCAACTATCATCAAAGCTCATCACCCTCCTGAAGCAAATGGGAACAAATACAGAGACCCACAAACAGACAGACAAGATGAGGTGAGAGATCTTGAAACATTCAGCCCTAAAGGAATGTTTATATCAAATCCTGCCCCTTAGGCCTCAGGAAACTTTGTAATCAAAGCAGGGGTGGTGCACAAATGGATTCACAGAGAATATGGCAGCATGCTCAGGACCTGCAGGGACCTGCACCATATGGGGTCCTAGAGCTGTAAGGAAAGGTGCACACATGCTCAGTTCCTTAACCCAGGTGCCATCTCCAGTTGACAGTCACTTCCAAACAAAAAATTTAATTTCTACAAAGAAGTCTCACTGAGAAAACAAGCCACTCTTCAAGGAAAAACCCGTGTGGTGCATTGGCCCATTGGCCAACACAAATGAATTCAATAACATCTTTGGAGGTTCTTTTTCTCATAATGTTAAGAAGTCAGGACATTTTGTCTTGTTTATCTTACAGGTATTTTGCATATCTATTATGACTTTCACTTTTAGATTTTTGTAAGACTTCTGTGGGTGAATGTGTATTTATGTGTCTATACACCTTTCTTGGTTGTATTCTTTCTTGTGTTACTTTTTTTTTTAATTTGGCTCTTCTCGTTTAGTGGTTTTTTCCATATTATAACTTGTTTATTTTTAATGATCGTATTTTGTTTTATTATGACTCATTAGATACCTCTTTATTTGATAATTACAGAGAAAATAGTGTGAATCTAGATGGAAGGAGACATAGGAAAGAATTGGGAGGAGTAGAAAAAGGAAATAGAGCAATCAGAATATGTTGAATGAAAAAATCTAAAAAATAAAGAAAAAGCTATTATCAGTAAAAGAAAAATATAACATTAAATCAAAGAATGAATACTCTAAGAAAATTCAATGTCATTTTCTTTCCATTTTAGCTAAAAGCATTTAACAGGGCAAACTGAGAAGTGAACTTACATACAATGATTACGAGAGTTTATTTTATGCGTCTATTTTCTCCTACCCATCATCTATATTCTATCAAGCATCTATCATTTATTTATTTATTTATTCTTCTCTCTGACCGTGCAACAAACACCAGTTTCCCGTCCCTCCACTCCTTCCATCTCTAACCTTCACCCCCCCCCCCGGATCCACTACTCCATTTTTCTTCGGTAAAGAGTAGGCCTCCTAGGAATATTAACTGAATACAACATAACAAGCTACAATAGGAGGACAAGTTTCAAATTATGTTTTTTTTTCTAGCCTTGTAGTTTTTAAAGTACTATACAATGCTGAGCATGAAAAATAAAAACCAACAGCAATTGATCATATAGAGTGTTGTTTCAAAGCTTTGTCTGTAAGAGAGCTGATAGCAGGGCATCAGATGGGACAGCTAGGCCAATTTTATCTGTTTTCAATATATTTTATCTAAAAACAGATAGCTAAGAAAAAGAGAAGTTAGCCTGGCATGGTGGTGCACACCTGTATTCTAGCACTCTGTGAGCTGGAGAGTAGCCTGGTCTACAAAGTGAGTCCAGAATATCCAAGGCAGCACAGAGAAAACCTTGTCTCCAAAAAGTAAAAACAAAGTAACTAAAAACAAAAAAAAAAAAAAAGAAAAAGAGAAGCTGAATTATGTTTGTTTAAAAACTTATAAATTATCACTTAAATTATTTTCAATGTATAAAACTAAATTTAGAGAAAAAATCATTAAAGAATATTATAGAAATAAAAAATAAGGTTATCTTATTATGAAGCTTTCACTAAAATATATAAATTACCAAACTTGCTCTAAAACTCACCCTAAAATATATTAGGCACCCAATCCCAGGCTAGGCACTGAAGGAGTAGAAAGAAATTTTCTATGTATTCTTTGTCAACTTTTATTTTTCAACTTTTACTTTTTCAATGTATCAAGGTAACAACTTAGATAAAAACTGACAATTAAAAACAGTTGTTTATGTTAACTCTCAGATCTCAGAATTAAAAACATAAATTCTGCATTATTGTTATAACCTTTGACATCAATTACATCTGAAATGGAAATTAAGCCGTTTCCCAACCCTCTGCAAATACTTGTTTATTCTTTACCAGAGTAGCAACTCCCTGATTAGGGTGGCTGATTGACTATGTCATACCATGTTGTCTGTGCCTGTCCTTGTTTTTCTCTCTAGTATCAAAGCACAACTGTCAAACACTTAAAAGATGACTGTCATAAATATTTACCAGGCTAGCCTTTCAAAGATGTTGTTTAACATACAAATGGGAGCTCTGGCAAGATGAGAAACATCTGATCCAAATGGATATTAGGATCTACACTACAGATAATGGAGTTGAGGAAGCTCATGAGATAAAGTTACAAGCTTTGGGGTGATATTTTCCAGGAAAAAAAAAATCTCTACCAGAATAGTCAAAGATTTTTTTTCTGCAAGCCTGTGCTCTTAATTTTACAGCAAATGACAAGCTGAAGCAAGAAAGAACTCCTTGGTAAAATAATTTTTTATGTGTGACTGTGTTTAACAACCAATTAGTGAATTAATACATTGAAATCTCTGCTCTATTCTCAAGTTTTTGATATTTTTCCATAACAGTTTCTTACCAAAATTCAAAAGGTGACTAAAAATGTGTATTCTGCATTTAAATGAGGAAATAATAAGAGAAAATACTTCACTTTCAATATTTGAATTTGAAAAAATCTTTTTGTGTATAAACTCAAAAATGAGAGATATTACTCCAAATAAAATCAATTATGATTTATTGTTTTAGGGTAAGGTCTCATTTAATCAGGCTGCCCTCAAATTTCTCTCATGTAAGAGATGACCTTGACCTCTTTTTCTTCCAGCCTCTACCTCCTGTGTGCTTGGTTGGCAGGCAGATAAAATGTCTACCTCCTATGTGCTTGTTGGCATGCAGATAAAACATCTCTCCTGGCTATTTAAACAAACTTCCAACGTGAAAAGAAGAAAATAGTGGAGTATTTGCTTAAAAACCATGTCACTTCAGTTGTGTGAGTAGAGCAGAGCTGAACACTCCTTTTCTTTGCATGTTCTTTCTTTTCTCACATTGAATCCATACTTCACTTGAGCATTTTAAAGAGATTTTTCAGGGAACTTAAAGTTTCTCTAAGCTCAAATAATTACAATGTTCTAAGCCATGAATCACATTCCCATTTCTTTGACTAATGACTGCTTTATGGATGGCCGGGGAGAAGTAGGAGGGAACTTGCTTATAAAGTTTTTCCAAATTCAAAACAAATACCTTCTTTTCATTTATGTGATCTGTGGTATCCCAAAATACAGGGCACAGGGTATAAGGTACAACATTTTTAGGACAAACGCCAATTTGCTCAAATGACAACATAAAGATCTATAAAAATATGAGTTCTTGTGTGTGTGTGTGTATGTGTGTGTGTGTGTGTGTGTGAGAGAGAGAGAGAGAGAGATTGAGAGAGAGAAATACATGCTTACATGTGCATAGACATCTGCGTGTGAATGCATAGGCTCTGAGGTTTAAAAGTATACATGTCAGCTTGTAGCCAGAGGCTTTTTTTTTTTTTCATGGAGTACCCTCTATCACATTCTCTTATTTTTTGAGACAAGATCTCTCACTGAACTTGTAGCTCATCAACCTGCTAGAGGTTGATTCCTGCTAGAGGAATCCTAGTATCTGTCCTAACATACATGAAAAAATAGGCATGTACAGCCATGCTCAGCTTCCTAACTGGATGCTAGGGATCTGAAATCAAGTCTTCATGTTTACATATCAAGCACTTTATCCACTCACTCCTCTACCCAGCCTCCAAATATTTAAACTGTTGACAATGTCATTTCACTTATCTCCTGATTTTGTGAAAATATTGCCTGTTGTTTATGACAATTTAGTATTTTGTAAGTTGAAACTAAAAGTATTCAAAGTAAGACACCAAACCTGCCCCATGGGATCCTCAAAGAATCCTGGCTGCACAAATATAGGTTGCTGTTTATAAACTGACAGCAAGGCCTCATTGCTGAAGACAACACCTACACAACTCACTGAACATGGTGAAGCCAAGCTGATGCCTACATAAAGACTTATCCTTACGTTCTTTTTTTTTTTTTTTGGTACAAAAATATATTTGGTACAAGAATATACTCTGCACACTACCAAACAGAATAATAAAGCACAAACCATTCATAAAACCTTTGATCTACAATGGTGTCCTGCCTGCAGGATATGTTGTTTAACAGTAGCACACACTTGTCGAAGTAACCAACCAATATGTAATTTGACTTAAGGTCCATTCCACACGTTGAAACCCATACCCAACTCTGCTTCGGTGACCAAGAAACAGGGACTAAATAACCCAAAAAGCTAGGCTAAAACCAAAATTCAACTGGTCATTTTTTCTTAAGTGAGAGAATAACAGCTTATAATATACTGTTACATTCATAGATCAGTGCCTTGTTCAGCCATCATCAGAGAAGCTTCCTTCAGCAGCAGATAAGAGAGACATGAAGCTAGACATTACAGAGAAAACAAAAGACCTCAGAACATTCAGCACTAAATGGGGTGTCTCCACCAAATACCTTCCCTCAGAACTCTCAGAAGAAAGACTGTAAGAGACAGAGGAGAAGGAGGACATCAAGAAAACAAGCAACATTAGGTAAGCTCATAGAACTCACAGAGACTGAAGCAGCATGTACAAGGCCTGCATGGATGTACATCATTTCTTCCGCATAAATGACTTCCAGTTTAGCATTTTTTTATGGGATTCCTGATGTGTAAGCAAATAAGTCTCTGATTTTTTTTTGTCTTTACTTTTTCTTCTGGTGATTTTTCTTTTTTAAAAAATTAATTTATTTTTCATTAATAAAACTTTATTCATTTTGTATCCCAGCTGTAGCCCCCTCCCTTGTCCCCTCCCAATCCTACCCTTCCTCCCTCTTCTCCTCCCATGTCCCTCCTGCAGTCCAGTAATAGGGGTAGTCCTCATCCCCTTCCATCTGAACATAGCCTCTCAGGTATCATCAGGACTGGCTGCAATGTCTTCCGCTGTGGTCTGGTAAGGCTGCTCCACACTCAGGGGGAGGTGATTAAAGAGAAAACCACTGAGTTCATGTCAGAGATAGCCCCTGTCTCCTTTCCCTTACAAGGGAACCCACTTGGATACTGAGCTGCCATGGGCTACACCTGTTCAAGGGCTCTAGGTTATCTCCATGCATGGTCCTTAGTTGGAGTATCAGTCTCAGAAAAGAACCCTGGGCCCAGATTTTTTCATACTGTTGCTCTCCTTGTGGAGTTCCTGCACCTTTGAGGTCTTTCATTGTGGTCTTTCATTCTTTCTTTCATAAGATTACTTGCACTCTGCCCAAAGTTTGGCTCTGAGTCTCAGGATCTACTTTAATACCTTGCTGGGTAGAGTCTTTCAGAGGCCCTCTGCTGTAGGCTCCTGTCCTGTTCCCTGTTTTCTCCTTCTTCTGATGTCCATCCCATTTGCCTTTCTGAGTGAGGATTGATCATCTTACCCAGGGTTCTCCTTCTTGCTTAGCTTCTTTATGTGTACAGATTTTAGTATGATTATCCTATATTACATGTCTAATTTCCACTTATAAGTGAGTAATACCATGTGTGTCTTTCTGCTCCTTGGATACCACACACAGGATGATCTTTTCTAGTTCCATTTATTTGCCTGCAAATTTCATGATTTTCTTGTTTTCAATTGCTGAGTAGTGTTCCATTGTGTAAATGTACCACAATTTCTGTATCCATTCTTCTGTTGAGGGGCATCTGGGTTGTTTCTAGATTCTAGCATTACTAATAAAGCTGCTAAGAATATGGTTGAACAAATGTCCTTGTTACATACTTGAGCATATTTTGGATATATGCCTAGGGGTAAGATAGCTGGATCATGAGGTAGCACTATTCCTAATTGTCTGAGAAAGCACCTGATTGACTTCCAAAGTGGTTGTACAAGTTTACATTTCCACCAGCAATGGTGGAGAGTTCCCTTTCTCCACATCTTCTTCAGTATGTGTTGTCACTTGAGTTTTTGATCTTAGCCATTCTCATGGGTGTAAGGTGAAATCTCAGGGTCATTTTGATTTGCATCTCCCTGATGGCTAAGGATGTTGAGCATTTCTTTAAGTGTTCCTCTGCCATTCGATATTTCTCTATTGAGAATTCTCTGTTTAGCTCTGTACCCCATTTTTTTTTTAAATTGGATTACTTGATTTGTTGCTATTTAACTTCTTTTTTTCCTTTATATATTCTGGATATTAGCCCTCTGTCAGATATAGGGTTGGTGAAGATACTTTCTCAGTCTGTAGACAGTTGTTTTATTCTGATGACAGTGTCCTTTGTTTTACAGAAGAGTTGAAGTATCATGAGGGCCCATGTATTGGTTGTTGAACTTAGAGAGTGTGCTGTTGGTGTTTTGTTCAAGAAGTGGTCTCCTTTGCCAATGAGTTCAAGGCTCTTCCTCACTTTTTCTTTTAACAGATTTAGTGTGTCTGGTTTTATGTTGAGGTCTTTGATCCACTTGAGCTTTAGTTTTGTGCAGGGTGATAAGTATGGATCTATTTGCATTTTACTGCATGTAAACATGCAGTTAGACCAGCACCATTTGTTGAAGATGTTGTCTGGTTTCCATTTTATGATTTTGGCTTCTTTGTCAAAAATCAAGTGTCTGTAGGTGTGTCAGTATATTTCTGGGTCTTCTATTCGATCCCTTTGATCGTCCATTCTGTTTCTATGCCAATATCATGCAGTTTTTATTACTATTGCTCTATAGTACAGCTTGAGATCAGGGATGGAGATATCTCCAGATAATCTGTTGTTGTACAGGACTGTTTTAGCAATTCGGTTGTTTATTTTTCCATATAAAATTGAGAATTATTCTTTCAAGTTCTGTAAAGAATTATGTTGCTATTTTGAAGGGAATTGCATTGATTCTGTAGATTGCTTTTGGCAGGAAGGGCATTCTCACTATTTAGTCCTACCAATCCATGAGCATGGCAGATCTTTCCATCCTCTGATGTCTTCCTTAATTTCTTTCTTCAGACACTTGGAGGTTTTTTTTTTTTCCAAACAGGTTTTTCACTTGCTTGTTTAGAGTCTTTATAATATTTTAAATATATATAAGTACTATATATAATATATATATTTACGTACTTTATGATATTCATGCCTATTGTGGAGGCTGTAGTTTCCCTAATTTCTTTCTCGGCCCTTTTTTCTTTTGTATACATGAGGGCTACTGATATTTTTGAGTTAATTTTGTATCCAGCCATTTTGCTGTAGGTGTTTAACAGCTGAAGGTGTTCTTTTGTTGAATTTTTGGAGTCACTCTTGTATACTATATCTTCTGTTGGTTTTTCCTCTCCAACTTTGATGTAATAGTTTTGTATTATCTTCGATTTTATGATGTCATGTTTTATTATTACCTCTTAAAACTTGTTCTATTGAAGAACAGAAAGGGAATACATAATGACATGAAGAAAAGAACTGGGAGGATTAGAGAGGGAGGAAACTGTAATTAGGATATATTATGTGAGAAATAAATCTATTTTTGATAAAAGGAAAAAAAAAACCAACAAAAGACACCAATAGCCTTACCTAGCACTGTGTCTTGGGTACAATAATACAAACCAGACAGGCAAGATGTATTCAATGGTACTATAATGGCAAGACTGTTTATGGCAGTAAGCAGCCACTCTTAACTGAATTTTCAAGTTTCTTTACATGAAAGAAATCATGCATGGTACCATAATGATGATCAAATCCATGGTTAGCAAGCCACAGACTTAGAGAAAAACCTCTTAAATCTGCTTTGCTAACTGGTCATGTTATCAAACCTTCTTTTACATATTACCATTTTACATATTTCACCATTACATATTATACTAAAACCGTTACATATATCTTTAACCAAAGACTTAGTTGCTTCCAGTCTTGATTAGAGAAGCCTCTTATGGCAGAAGGTAGTAACGAAGTGGTTAATGTTGAAACCTATAACTGTTCAAATAAGGGACTGGAGTGCAAAGCTTTAGATGGGCATTTTTCTCAAACTCCTCCTCAAGGCTCAGCAAAAACTATGGAATAGGGAAGATAAAGAATCTAATGGAGGATACGGTAGAGTGTTACAAAATACTGGCCTCTAGATATGAGTTATGTGTCAACTCACTGGGACTCACAACAGCCATGGTTACCTGTGAAATATCAATATGAGATCAAGACAATCAACAGTTCCAGCACAGAGAGGGGAAGAGGTAATAATGCCCCACCCCTAGCTGGAGAGTTAGTAGAATAGTTGATTCCTATTGAGGGAGGGAGAGTCACTTTTCTTTGGTGGTTAACATAGGTAGATTGCCCATGATTCAGTAGTTGAAGCCATATCCATTCTTATATGAGCAACACTAATTGTGTTTAATGGGATATAAAAATAATTTTAAAAAGAAGTACATGAAATTCTGAGAGTGATGTGTTGGTAAATCTGAGGAAACTTAGAGGAAGCAATTCTTGGGTGGTTATAAACACAATATATTGTATACATGTATAAAACTTTCAAAGGATAAAATATAATAAAACAAAAAATAGAAAGTATTTTATGAATAAAAATACAATAAACTAATATTTACTAGAAAAATAATTTGGACTCATGTTTTTAATGAAGCTACTTTAATCGATGAAATGAAAATAATTCAAAAGAATGATTGTGACAGATGTGAATCTCAGTTCAGAATAGAGCGCCCATTCTCTTCATTCCTGTCACAATGTACTTAGTTATAAGAAAAAAAAATGTAGTTTAAGGGATTTAAATATTTGAGCATAGAATTGCTCCAGAACTGGACTATGATTCTGTTATTGATCTTTTATATAAGTATTTCTTTGCAGTCTTTGTCTCCCTCATGTCCCAGAGAGTTGGGATGGTTTCATATCTTACATTGCTACCATTTTGCTGTATGTAATTATCTCTGAAATCTCCTCTACCCCATTTTCCACCCTCCTCCCAAAATCTCCTGCTGCACTCCCAGGAATTTCTAGGAATTACATAAGATGAGAGAGGTATTCTACAGAACCTTTCATGTTATTGAAGGGCATGGAGCCTGCTAAAAAGTGACCAATGATCCCTTTTATTAGTCAGTGGGTTGGAAGGAAGTTTCCATTTAAGTTTAGACTTTTTTGGTCTGTACCTTGTTGAAAGCCTTGGTGATGGAAGCAACTTGCAACAGCTCTTTGATTTTAGAAAACAAACATTAAACTTAGAATACAAGGGCCCAAAATATAAGCTAGAACCAAAAGTATAAATTTTTGCTTTCTGGAGCTGAGGAGTATTACTCTCCAAAGCCAGTTCCTCATGGATCCAACAAGAGGACCTAGTTTTGACCTTGATATATGTTAGAGTTTAGATTTGATTTAACTTAACCATCTTTTTTTAATTTTATAAGACTTTAATTTTTATGAACTGTTAATCTACAAGCAACATGTTCTCTTAAACATTTCACACATCTTCCTGCCTGAGCAACATCTTTGTATCAGAGAATCAAAGTTTTATTCTTGTGTTGATAGCAACTCTAGTGGTCACAAGAAAGATGAGGAAAAAGGAGCTTGAGCAGGAAAGCTACAAAATGCAAGTATCCCTGGGATGAATGCTGGGAGGAAGCCAAATTAGCATAGAAGGTTAAAATTAGAGTAGCATCAGCTCAGTTCTTGTGCTGTAAAGCCCATTATTAAACAAACATAGAAGAGTGTCAATTATTTATATAATAACCAGTTTGACGGAAACTAAGGTAAACCAAAACAGTTATATGAAAATAACTTTAACAATGGCATTGTTGTACATTTGACTCAGATGTCCTGAAATACTCACTGTTCTAGCTTCCTGTAGCTATCTAGAAATCACGATCCTAAGTCTTAATTTTATTTCTGCTTTTATTTTTCCCCTTTTTCAGGGAACAGAGCTTTTCCTGATTCTGACTTTGAACAAAGTGGTATGAAGACTACACCATCTCCTGTGATTGTTGGCTTGGTCCCAAATTACAACCACCACATGAGGAACAATGTTTACATGCCTCCTAGTCCATATGGAGGAAATGGATCTCCCTACGGCACTATAAGCAGGTTTTTTCATCTCCTGTATAGTGAAACCATCGACAGGTGAGTGAGAAGTGGCTCAAAGCTTGAGTACACAAATTAGAAAGCTCTGTGAGTTTGATATTCTGACTGCTAATATGCATTGTTTAATTATCTTGAACAACTGGTAATAGTAGCTTTTAGAAGGTTTAGAATTTACCATTGGAGTTTTAAGAATTACACAGGTACAATTCCTATGTTGTCACCAAATAAATCTTAAATACATATCAATATGCAAAGATTTATACCAATGTAAAATTTTTGGCTTATTAATACTCTTTGGTCTTAAAGTAGATTCAGTAATTTACCTTTTCACTTATTATTCCTCTAACTAACTCCTTTAACACAATAACAAATATCTGTCACCCATAGAATGACCAAAACCAATCTTTGCCTTCTTGAAAATGAGACATAGTTTTCTTAAACTGCTTCCTGCTGACTTGGGACATAGTTTTGGGTTTTTTTGTTTGTTAGTTGGTTGGTTTGTTTTGTTATTTTCCTTTCTTTCAGAGGGCATAAGAAAATTGGGATATTGTCTGTTCTTCATGGAGATAAACTAGAATCCCTGCACACCTGTAACCCATGACAGCTCAGTGTCCAAGTGGGTTCCCTAGTAATGGGAACAGACACTGTCTCTGACATAAACTGATTGGATTGCTCACCTTCCCCTCAGGGGGGAACAGTCTTACCAGGCCAGGGAGGAAAACAATGCAGCCACTCCTGAGGAGACTGGATAGGCTAGGGTCAGATAGAAGGGGAGGAAGACCTCTCCTATTAGTGGACTGTGGGAGAGGCTTGGGTGGAGCAGGAAGGTTGGGATTGGGAGGGGAGGAGAAAGGGAGCTACAGGTGGGATAAACTGTAATTAATAAAAATAAAATATTACCAAAAAATAATCATAATGTCCAGTTGATAATGGATTAATACAATCTACTCTACTCTTGAAAAAAAAAAAAGAAAGAAAAGAAAGCTATCTGTAACTTTTGTTGTCTAGTCTCTGTATGCTAAGAAAGTCCAGGGCTTATCTGAAGTCCTGACTAGAACAGTGTGTGACGCCGGACTATCTAGCTAGCTCTTTTTGTTTTTTCTTTTATTTAAATTTATTTATTTTTTTATTAATTAGTTTATTCACTTTTTATCCAAGCTGTAGCCCCCTTGAATTGTCCTGGATGCAGATTTTTGAGGAAGCATTGCCTGGCTGTGTTTATGGTAGGACCACCCTGGTTACTTGTCTTGTCTTTTTTTTGGTATCTGGTTCTCTTGCTCTGTCCTGTTTGGTCTTCTTGATTTCTTTCCTTCTGTCTGAAGCCAAGATTTTGAAGAATCCTCCCCCTATACTATAAGATTTTTTTTTTATCAGTTTTGATAGAATACATAGTGTTTTTGTTTTTTTTGTCCAGTCAAGAGCATATTTTTCCTCCCAACACAACATATTTCTGGTCTTCCATTTTAGAATTAGGACCTTTACATGCTGACCTAATTGAGCAGTCTTTTCTAAAAACCAGTGTATCTTAGCAGATGTGCTATTGTCTCATGTAAAAATGTTAAAATAATAAATCATTATTTAATTTATTTTGGGGAGATATTATATTCCCTTTCTATTTTATGAACATCTTTTTAAAATTGTTATTAGACTTTTTAATAATTGTTTGACCTATAAGATTATATGTTATATCTGTAACAGGTTTCATGTCATAATGTCTAAATGTTGTATTACCATGGATACACATGCTAAAGCACCATGAGCCCCAATTTGCAAAGGCATCTCCAAGACAATCACTATCTTTAGCAAATATGTAACCTTAGAATCATGCTCTCCAGAATTTAAGGCAAAGCCCATTGAAATTTTGAATATGAACCTATGGCACAGTGCATATTTTTCAGCTCTCTAATCTTTGTAAAATGGAGCATATAAGCCACTGTCTGACATTGTTCCAAGACAATACCAAATAGGATCTGAATTTCTGCTTTAGCATATAGACCTTTATCCAGTAATTGAGCCTTGACAATACATATACATGTCTGACTATGAAGCTCAGCTCCTGGAACTTATAAAACTCACTGAGAGGTTTTGCCATTAACCTGAAACTGAGAATCTGGTTTCATAAAGGAATGTAGCAATCTCCCAAAAGGATCAAAGTTGTCTCTTTTGTAGAACAGCATTAATGGTGGCTTTGATTTGAGAAGGAGGAAGTTGTGCCTCAGTAATCAAATATAAATCCAATATTTACTTCTTGACCAGTATCTGGGCATTTTCATAGGACACCAAGTAGACTTGAAAGGCTATTTTGGTTTGGACATCTCCTGATAAAGCTGCATATCAAAGTATCACCTACATGTTGAAGACCATCTTGCTGTGGTGAAATAGTCTCTTAGATCTTTTTACATTGTTGATAAACTCCAGGATATTGCTTTCCCTTTTCACCAGTAAACATGTGCTAAATGTCAGGGAGGAAAGGAATGTGAAAGAGGTATCTTTCAGACATAGCACCATGTGCTGTTTTATAGACCTGAGGACCTGAAAATGCAATGTGATCTTGACTTGTTGATGTTCCTAAAGTCCTGCACTATATGCTAGCCTCTGTTTTCTTTGGCTACTACAAAGACTGAGGTATTTCAAACAGACTGGGAAGGGACATTTCCTCATGTAGTCTCATTAAGTTTCCTTCCTTAATATATTCTATTTTGACAGGGATAACATTCTGTATTTAGGATTGTTAAAACTGTAGTATTACTCTCATACTGCCTAACAAGCTTCTTGCCAATAGGGTAGAATGGCACTGAGAAACAACCAGAAATGTATGATTAAAAACATGGTGTTCAATTTAGCAGGCTACTGGGGGGGGGGGCAAAGTACTGTCAGTATGGGGTCATAAAGTCCCAGGTGAGGGTCCTGTGACTAACCCCTCTTCCTTTGGCTAGGTCCTGTTATCTCATTACCGTTACCACAAACCTAGATACATATCACTGTGCTGTTCTGCTCAATTAGTTACCATGGCTACCCAACCAAGGTAATCTCTGGTCCAAAAAGGTGATCTTGTTATGCCTGGAAGAAGAAGAAGAAGAAGAAGAAGGAGGAGGAGGAGGAGGAGGAGGAGGAGGAGGAGGAGGAGGAGGAGGAGAAGAAGAAGAAGAAGAAGAAGAAGAAGAAGAAGAAGAAGAAGAAGAAGAAGAAGAAG